>NC_089762.1:47220890-47378390 GCF_040412425.1 Macrobrachium rosenbergii | reverse complement strand
AATCGTATTTTTATCTTTAGTTTATTTTACTCTTTGCTATATTTTGTTCCAAATATAAAATAATCTCTGTAAGCTTGCTTTGCAAATTCGTGGGCTTTTTCCTTGGGCATATTCCATCTAATTGGGTACTCATTTTAAATGATAACTACAAGCCATTGCTATTAAGGAATAATGAGCCATAATCACACTTAATTTCCAACAAATTATTCATCAGGAATTGGGAAAAATCCTAATAATTCATCTCTGTTCAGCAGAAATTAGCCGAGCACTTGTTTACAGTTTTCAATCTTTCTGTTGATTAATAATGAGAAGTTTTAGGATTGGCCAACTTTTTGTGGGAAGTTTAGCTTCGTCAGTCCCTGATAATTACTTTTGGAGAAGTTCCTGTATTCAGGACGAAGACTTTTTTTTTCTGTATTCTTCTAGGGCCACATTATTTTATTGCTCATTAACAGAGCTTTTCATGATGTGAATGAGTTTGGGTGTGTTTGAGAGAGAGAGAGAGAGAGAGAGAGAGAGAGAGAGAGAGAGAGAGAGAGAGAGAGAGAGAGAGAGAGAGGACTGGTGTGAATAATGGTTTTACCTTAAAATGGCAAGTATTAGTTCATTATTTTATTGAGAGAGAGAGAGAGAGAGAGAGAAAGGGGGGCCCGGGGCAGGGGACTGGTGTGAATAATGGTTTTATCCTAAAATGGCGAGAATTAGTTCATTATTTTATTGTTCATTAACAGCGTTTTTCATGACGTGGGTGCGTGTTTGTGTTTGAGAGAGAGAGAGAGAGAGAGAGAGAGAGAGAGAGTAGATTTAGTTAAACTCTTCTACCGAATAAATAAACTGTATATTCAGACATAAACCAGGCTAAAAATACGGGGGTAATAACGGTGCTTGTATTATGATAACATTGCATACGTTATTTTAACGTAATTTAACGGTATTTAGAGCCATCGATGGCATAGCCATTGTCATTGCTTTCTGTTAATATTAATAATAATAATAATAATAATAATAATAATAATAATAATAATAATAATAATTATTATTATTATTATTATTATTATTATTATTATTATTATTATTATTATTCTGTACGTTTAAAAAAGAATTGCGGAAATGAATGGCATTCACACACCAGTGAAGTGCCGGAGTAAAAAACAGGTACCAGTCACGAAATGAGCTTTTAAATTTCGTGGAATTTACCGCCAGTCTGGGCACTCTGAAATAGAGCCCCCGGGGTTGGGGGTGGGGGTTGAAATAGAGAGTCTGGGTGGGGTGGGGCTGGGTGGGCCGTTCTTCGCTCATACGGATACCGGAAGAATCCCCAAAAAATGGATGGGGAACATAACACGATTCGCGTCTGTTTCCACTATTTACATTTGGTGCTTATTTCTGTGGCCTTTTTTTTTTTATGTGAATGTTTTACTCTGCTACGTTGAATTCTTTTTTTTTTCATTTCATTTTGCCTTTTTTATTTGAATGTTTTATTCTGCTCCGTTGAATGATTTTTTAAATTTCATTTTGCCTTTTTGTTTGAATGTTTTGCTCTGCCCTGTTGAATTTTTTTTTTTATTTCAGTTTGCATTTTTTATATGAATGTTTTACTCTGCTCTGTTGAATGTTATTTTTTTCTATTTAACTTTGCCTTTTTTATTTGAATATTTTTACTCTGCTCCGTTGATTTTTTTTTTTTGCCTTTTTCATTTGAATGTTTTACTCTGCTCCGTTGAATGATTATTTTTTTTTCATTTTGCCTTTTGTATTTGAATGCTTTACTCTGCTCTATTAAATTATTTTATTTTATTTCATTTTGCATTTTTTATTCGAATATTTTACTCTGCTCCGTTGAATTAATTTTTCAGTTTAATTTTGCCTTTTTTATTTGAATGTCTTACTCGGCTACGTTGAGTTATTTTTGTCATTTTGCCTATTTTATTTGAAAGTTTTACTCAGCTACGTTGATGTTTTTTTTTGCCTTTTTTATTTAAATGTTTTCCTCTGCTCCGTAGAATGATTTTTTCATTTCATTGTTTGAAAATTCGGGAAACGGTGTCAAATGGATTCTAAATTCTTGCCGTCTTTCCTGCTCTTTGCTAAATGCATTTTGTAACTCCACTGTTTTTGCTGCACATTAACCGTAGACTCGCTGGATATAGAACGAACAGCCATATTAAAATGGTTGAATGGCAATGCAACTATTTTTAACGATCATATAACCTTTTTCTACTATCAGCTCAGGTTTACTTAGGTTACGTTAAATATAGTAAGCCTAGGTTTCGCCAGATTATCAATTTAACACAACTCTTATACATGTAGCGTTGTATGTCTGTTTAATACATGAATATTACACTGACCAATTTAAATTTAGTTCAGCCGGATGGTACACTACAAGCAGACACGCTCCCGCCAGATAGTTTCATATGGTCAAATATTAAAAAGTATATTCACACATTATTAAGTTATTAAGTTTTCATTTCCTCCTGCGTATCTCTTTCCGCTGTAATTAATAACATAACGCTTTGAGGAAAGGTTATCGTTATTTCCGAGTGATTAATGATTTTCATACTACAAAATGGAATACAAATCCAATCACAGGTGTTTCCGTAAGGGGGTTAGTGCCGTCATTGCACTTCACGTGGTGCACTGTAGGCATTACTTAAGGATCTCTTTGCAGTGTCCCTTCCTTAGACCCCTAGCTGCGCTCCACTTTCATTCCTTTTACTGTACCTCCGTTCATATTCTCTTTCTTCCATCTTACTTTCCACCCTCTCATAACAATTGTTTCATTGTGCAACTGGGAGGCTTTCCTCCTGTTACACCTTTCAAACCTTTCACTCTCAATTTCCCTTTCAGCGCTGAATGACCTCATAGGTCCCAGTGCTTGGCCTTTTGGCCTGAATTCTACATTCCATTTGCAAGCACAGGTTAATTACCTGGAATATTTTTAGGTTTTTGTGAGAAAATTAAGGTAATTTGATGACCTCTTCCCCCCTCATCCCCCAACCCCCTGCCTGCCTGTCAGTTGCTTGCACTGAACCGTCCACAGCATTCAGCGGGCCAGTTGATTGATTGCTTTTTCATGAGCTTTCGCCAGAGTTTTGTCCATCATTATTTATTTATGTCTTTCGTTTGTCACGTATGATCTATTAATATCCTTTTACCCTACAGTCGCCAGCTGGCTATCAAGGTATATTTATGAAATCGTCCATTTTCATGATTGATTGGAAATAGAAAATAGCAGTAGTCCAGCTTCTATCTTTCTGCGCAGGTAGGCGTTGGAATGTGCTCATGTGTCCATTACAAATTAGATTGGGTCACTTATGTGTATTGGAAATAAATTATGGGTAAAAAATAGAGCGTATGTGTCCAACTTGGTAACCTTAATTTTCAATAAATAAATAAAAAGGAAATTTTACTTCTCTGGTGACGTTAAATAGATTCTTTTGAAAGCATATTGCGTTACGTGTTAGGTTTATAAGATATAGTCGGAAATCATCAGATTCTATATTATATCTGTTACTTCTTTCTAATGAACACCATATTCTTTGGACATTTGAATTGCAAGTCAGTGGCCCCTGTGGGCTTGTTCCATACGAATAGGGTTCATCTCTTGAATAATGAATAATAATAATAATAATAATAATAATAATAATAATAATAATAATAATAATAATAATAATGTAGGTCTTTCTCCTCTGGGTCGAGAACGCTTTATAAAATCAACAATAATTCACCACTAAATATTATTGTGGACCTGATATACAGCAATAATAATAATAATAATAATAATAATAATAATAATAATAATAATAATAATAATAATAATAATAATAATAAAACAAGACGGCCCTGTAACGAGGCTATAATATCGAGGATTAAAAGCCACAGTATTGTTAAAAATATTTATGTACAAAGTTGAAAACATTTTCAACTTTGTACATAAATATTTTTAACAATACTGTGGCTTTTAATTCTCAATAATAATAATAAATAATAAACTCTTTAGCTACTTTTTCATGTCCTGAAAATAAAATCATTGGTTTTATGGTTGCTATACTCCCTGGAATTTTATGGACGTTATGTTGCGATAGATAAAAAAATCCTTTTAACTACTTTCATGTACTGAAAATAAAATTATAGGTTTTATGGTTGCTATAATCATAATTTCGCTGATATGATCGGGTACTGGGCGATGTAGCGGGAATTATGAGGCGCATCGACTGATGCTTATTCATCAAAATATTTCAGTTTCTATTTTTATAATTTATAACGTGATTTTTATTCTTCAGCTGGATTTGTTTAGCTTCTGTATGTACACTCATTATACTCATTTAATAGAAGGTAAGAAGATTTAAGGAATAGAAGTAGATGGAGAAAGTTGACTTGAGCGACCGACCCTGCTGTACAGTGGGACCGATAAGGTCGAAAGAAGAAGAAGAAGAAAAAGTTAAGTACACCTTAGTTTAACCAGACAACTGAGCTGATTAACAGCTCTCCTAAGGCTGGCCCGAAGGATTAGATTTATTTTACGTGGCTAAGAACCAAATGGTTACCTAGCAACGGGACCTACAGCTCATTGTGGAATCCGAACCACATTATGACGAGAAATGAATTTCTATCACCAGAAATAAATTCCTCTAATTCTTCACTGGCCGGTCGGAGAGTCGAACGCTGGGCCAACAGCGTGCTTGCCGAGGGCTCTACCCACCCCTCCAGTGAAGAAGAAGAAGAAGAAGAAGAAGAAGAAGAAGAAGAAGAAGAAGAAGAAGAAGGACTGATTAACGATGATGAATGTGAAGAAGAAGAAGAAGAAGGACTGACTAACGATGATGAATGTGAAGAAGAAAGAAGAAGAAGAAGAAGAAGAAGAAGAAGAAGAAGAAGAAGAAGGACTGACTAACGATGATGAATGTGAAGAAGAAGAAGAAGAAGAAGAAGAAGAAGAAGAAGAAGAAGAAGAAGAAGAAGAAGAAGAAGAAGAAGAAGAAGAAGAAGATGAAGAAGGACTGACTAACGATGATGAATGTGGAAGGGTGGATCATGAACGTTTTCAGAACCGTCATGATCTGAGGTACTCAGTGAATAAGTCTGTGAATTAACCTTTATCAGAGGCTTTGGTCGACGAAATCGGATTAATTGTTGTTTGTTTTTATTTTGGCGTTCATCTTTATAATCTGTAATAATGAATTCTCTGTTTTGTGACTCTACTGTTATTGCACTGTTCATATTTATTGCGTTAATTTAATTTGGATTTTAACCTGCTATAAATCTTATTCGTTTGGACAAGTGTTTACTAACAAAGGTTATTTAGGTTGCATTAGACCTCTTTTGTTCCTATGAAGGTTATTTCATGCATCCAGAAAAGGGGAAACTCTGTTGTTGTATTTTTGAATTTTTCGTTGGGTTCGATATCAAATGGTAGGAGAAATATGAAGATCAAAAGAGTTTCATAATATCTTTTCAGATTATCAGAGCCTTAGGTTCAGGCTCTGAGAATATATATATATATATATATATATATATATATATATATATATATATATATATATATATATATATATATATATTTATATATTTTATATATATGTATATATAATATATATACATATATATATATATTATAGATATATGTATCTATGTATATGTGTGTGTATGTATATTTTGTATTCCCATAATACAGCATTACAAAGAAAATTACGTCCAAGAGTGTGGAAGCTGGGAAACGGGAAGTAATTCCGAACCGTTTTATTAGATGTTATAAGTTTAATCTTTCCTCGAGCAACGATTCCTTAGTATATAAGGGACATTTTTTATTATAAATAAAAAGTTAAAACGGTTGATTTCATTTCCCATGGAGTACGCGCGCAGACAAGCGCACGTTTCGACATAAAAAATAATATGAGAGAGTAATAAAGGGAATGATATGATCTATAAACTTAAACTGCAATATTTTACGTTTGGTATTATGGTGTAAGTATTATTATTATTATTATTATTATTATTATTATTATTATTATTATTATTATTATTATTATTATTATTATTATTTCAGTAGATGAAACCTATTCACATGGAACACGCCCACCAAAGGGGCCATTTACCTGAAATTCAAGCTTCCAAAGAATGTTGGTTTCAACCTCCGACCGCAGACCCCACACTGCAGCAGTAACTGACCATGATACAGAGCCAGTGATTTTTCATCGCCCTGGGGGAGACGCGAACCCCCCACGTCTGAGTAGCATGCCACGACACTAACCACTATACCAGCGTACCAGTATTTTCCGGCCGGGATTCATTCTCAAAATGACTGAAGGAAATATCACCTTGTACTCTTAAAATCACTTGATATTTGAAGCAGGATTCCTCTTTAAATCACTTAATATTTGAAACAGGATTCCTCTAAAAATCACTTGATATTTGAAGCAGGATTCCTCTTAAAATCACTTAATATTTGAAGCAGGATTCCTCTAAAAATCACTTGATATTTGAAGCAGAAATCCTCATGAAATCACTTGATATTTGAAGCAGGATTCCTCTTAAAATCACTTGATATTTGAAGCAGGAATCCTCTTGAAATCACTTGATATTTGAAGCAGGATTCCTCTTGAAATCACTTGATATTTGAAGCAGGATTCCTCTTGAAATCACTTGATATTTGAAGCAGGATTCCTCTTGAAATCACTTGATATTTTAAGCAGGATTCCTCCTCAAATCACTTGATATTTGAAGCAGGATATCTCTTCAAATCACTTGATATTTGAAGCAGGAATCTTCTTGAAATCCCTTGATATTTGAAGCAGGATTCCTCTTCGAATCTTTTGATATTTGAAGCAGGACTCAAGTTATCAAAACTGAACCAGTGCTACTGAGGTGACTGCGTTTATTACGATTTCACAGACACGAAATCTCTCTCATTCTACGAAGCCTTTAATGTCACTGGAAAGAGAATAGATAATTTGTGGATAAACATCAGAGTACGCTTAATAATTATGCCTATTTTGCGCAGTACCGAGAACAGAAGATGTTATCTGTTCTGAGCTGACTGCGTGTTCACATTATAACTGCAGTTGTCGGTGGATATAATATATATATATATATATATATATATATATATATATATATATATATATATATATATATATATATATATATATATATATATATATATGTATATATATACATATATATATATATATATATACATATATATATATATATATATATATATATATATATATATATATATATATATATATATATATATATATATATTTCAGGGTTAAATATTGCAATGCTGCAAACGCCCTTGGATTAATTGCTAGAGCCAGAATGCGTAATAACGCCGTGTTATGAATGACAGTGATTAAAGAGTATAATTTAGATTAAGCAATCCGTTATGGAGGTACATTAAATTCCGTTGTTAGTTGTACAGTCCGATTTTTTTGTTTTGTATTTGCATTGCGATTTTAAAACGAGAGATAAAATAGTTTTAATGGATTGTTTCTGCTGTAACGGAATGCGGTAGAATAAGTAGAATCTTACTGTGTGTGTTGTATGTTTTATCATGTAAAAGACGTATGTATGTATATAATATATATATATATATATATATATATATATATATATATATATATATATATATATATATATATATGTATATATATGTGTTCGTGTGTATATATACATTTATACATATATATATATATATATATATATATATATATGGATATGGATATATGTATATATGTGTATATATATATATATATATATATATATATATATATATATATATATATATATAACATATAACATATACATAACATATACATATACTGTGCATACACATATACATCTATCTTCGGCATTCAAGCTCACGCTTTCCTAAACTTCACCGGACACCACGAAATGAACTGTATACTACAAATGGAAACGCTTCCCTTAAACCACACCCAATCTGAATTGTGAACACCCTTCGGTATTTTTCAGCCAGATAGTCTTTAAGTCACCTCTAAAGCCTCCCACTGCCAGGAGCTCGAGGTAGTAATTGGGAGTCGGGGACTGTCATCGCTTAAGTTACGATCCAGTCTGGGGCCTCCTGAGTAATGGGTTTTTTCTACGCAGAAATTTAAGGGGTGGGCCTTAGGGACACTTTTTACATTCTTTATCCTTCCTCGGGGGCTAGTAAATTTTGGGCAGGATTCTTTCCCTTGCCCTCGATTATGTTTGTTTCGTGTTTTGGGTTTATTTACTTTTTTTTTGTATGTACTTTTTTATGCTTTTCGTTTGTTAAATTAGGAAACAAAATCTTTCAGTTTGATATTTTTTTTCGATTTTATTTGAGAATTTATTCTAAAATGCATACTCTCGAGGAATCTCTGTATTCTAATTATTTTACCCGAGGCATTTCATTGAGGAACAGGTGTTAGGAATACTTTTTTTTTTTTACTAGAGAAGATCTTTCAATCATTTGTTGGATTTTTTTTCTATTTTCAAAGAGAAATTTATTTTTGAAATGCTTACTCTTTTTTTTATATTTTTACTCGAAGGCCAAACCTTTCAGACGGCGCTTACGTCTTGTCTTTATTATTTCTTTGCCCATTCATTTTGTAATGCATATTCCTGAAGGTCGTCATCTGAAAATGATGTAGATTTAATTTAGGTAAGATGAAATCCCTAAAAAAATATTCTGAGGTAGGAAGATAATTAATTTTTGTCATATTTTTTTACCTGTTTTTCTTTTAAGTTCTGTGTTTGTTTTCCTTATGTCATTTAGGTAAAATGAAATCCCAAAGAAAATTATTCCAAGGCAGGAAGAATTTGTTTTTATTATTTGTTACCTGTTTTTCTTTTATGTTCGTTGTTTTTGTTTTTCCTTATTTAATTTAGGTAAAATGAAATCCCGAAAAAAATTATTCCGAGGTAGGAAGATAATAAAAAAATTTTTCGTATTTCTTTTTACCTGTTTTTCTTTCATGCTTTTTGTGTGTTTTTCTTATGTAATTTAGGTAAAATGAAATCCCGAAAAAAATTATTCCGAGGGAGGAAGAAAATTAATTTTTTTCGTGTCTTTTTTTTTCGCCTGTTTTTCTTTCATTTTCCTTGTTTTTCCTTCGTACACTTTGAAGAGGCCTTTAGAGGATCACCGTTCAGAGAATAGACCTTTTTATGAAGAATAATCGCCTTTACAGTTGTCTTCAGATCCCTGAAGACAATCCAATCCTTCCCTCTTTGTCCTCTGATCATAAGCATTTCCCAACCTCGTTCCTTCCCCGTTTCTGGAAAAGAACAGAGACCTCTCTTTCTGTTATTAACAAGTGACTGTTAATTCCTCTCAGGGACATTTCCGGAACAGCAACTGTTCAAATTCCTTTCGGAGGGTCTGCTCTGTTTTGGCCGAGTCTTTTATCCCTTTTTTTTTTATTTTTATTATTTTTTTTTTTTTTGAGCTTTCCCCTTCCTTCCTGAAAGGGGGAACTTTTGTTTACTTCGTTCAGTCTTGTTTTCTTATGCAGTTGCTGGTAGGTACGTGTTTGTTGTTTTAGGGAGCGCAGTTCCTCTCTCTCTCTCTCTCTCTCTCTCTCTCTCTCTCTCTCTCTCTCTCTCTCTCTCTCTCTCTGTGAAAAGCTTTTATGTTATCATTTCTAATTATTGTCCTATGGAATGTACAAATCTTATGTCTAAGAATTTTATGCCAATTTGGCTCGCTCTCTCTCTCTCTCTCTCTCTCTCTCTCTCTCTCTCTCTCTCTCTCTCTCTCTCTCTCTCTGAAAACCTTTTATGCTGTCATTGCTAATTATTGTCTTATTGTTAAATGCACAAATTGTATGTCTAAGTGTTTTATGCCAGTTTGGGACTCTCTCTCTCTCTCTCTCTCTCTCTCTCTCTCTCTCTCTCTCTCTCTCTCTCTCTCTCTCTCTCTCTGAAAAACACTGCCTTATTAAATGCACAAATTTTATGTCTAAATATTTTATGCCAGTTTGGGCTCTCTCTCTCTCTCTCTCTCTCTCTCTCTCTCTCTCTCTCTCTCTCTCTCTCTCTCTCTCTCTCTCTCTCTGAAAGGCTTTTATGTTCTCATTGGAAATTATTGTTTTATTAAATGTACAAATCGTATGTCTTGGAATGTTGTGTATTTGTTCCTCAGTCACAAAGTATTTGTGCCAATTTGGGATAAACGTGTGAAAATGTAAAGCGCCGGATGTACTATGATATCACAATATTTATTACCATCGTTTAATTTTCAAATTAAATTTTTAAAGGTTTCCGAAGCAGCGTCAGGTAATTTCCAAACGGCAGGAAAGTTATCATTCGTCTTACTGACCATTTTCCTTTTATGGGGCAGTGCCGTCAGTGCACCTCGCACGCTGCACTGTAGGCGTTACTGAAGGTTCTTTGCGGCGTCCCTTCCATGGCCCCTAGCTGCAACTCCTTTCATTCCATTTACTGTACCTCCGTTCATATTCCCTTTTTTCATCTTGCTTTCCACCTCTCCTAATAATTGTTTTGTAGTGCGACTGCGAGGTTTTCCTCCTGTTACACCTCTGAAAGCGTATCACTCTCAATTTCCCTTTCAGCGCTGGAAGACCTCATAGATCCAAGCTTTTGGCCGTTGGCTTAAATTTGATATACCATTCCATTAACAATTTAGTCAGTTCAATTGCATTGTCTATATAAAGAAAGATCCTTCGTGATACGACTCAGTTGTTTCACCGAAACGGAAATCAAAACGGGAATTAAAGAGAAAAAAATCCCCACGAGACAGGTTAGTATATCAAAACGGTTTACGTCAAAAAAAAAAAAAAAAACCGTTTGTCAGAGATTGATGGATCATTGATGCTGACAAAAAGGCGGATGAAAAATTCATCCGCCAATGAAAGGGTGAAAGGAAATTTTTACACACTGGTTTTATTAGAGTTTCATGTGAACTACATCGGGTCCTATTAAAGATTGATAATCGGCATCACAGAGTGCTCTCTTCGATGGCTGTGCACACCGTCTGTTACGGGGAATTACCTGCTGAATTGCCAAAAACAAAAGGGTTTTGTGCTTTCATCCGTATGTGCGTCAGTGCATTTTGCTGCCTCTCGTCCTTTGTCAGCCTGTAAATTTTTGGGCTTTGTTGGGTCTCTCTCTCTCTCTCTCTCTCTCTCTCTCTCTCTCTCTCTCTCTCTCTCTCTCTCTCTCTCTCTCTCTCTGTTGAAGCTGATAAAGTTTTAGTTTGGAGAGGAGAGGGGTAAAATTTTGATGGCATTGTAAATGAGATCGATGTAGGTAAATGGTTGTGGTTAAGTACTGAAAATTGAAAGGATTGTTGAATGACAGGATGGGGATATATATATATATATATATATATATATATATATATATATATATATATATATATATATATATATATATATATATATATATACACATATACACACACATATATATACATATATATATATATATATTAATATATATATATATATATATATATCCCCATCCTGTCATTTAACAATCCTTGTATGTATGTATGTATGTATGTATGTATGTATGTATGTATGTATGTATGTATGTATGTATGTAGATATACACCACACAAACACAAAAAATTATGTTCAGAAGTAAGCCAAACAATAACAGACTAAACAACACCTATATCCAAGCCGAACCTGACTGAACGCGGCTCCAAAGCCTCAGAAGAAGAAGAAGAAGAAGAAGAAGAAGAAGAAGTAGAAGAAGAAGAAGAAGAAGAAGAAGAAGAAGAAAAAGAAGAAGAAGAAGAAGAAGAAGCCCCGCGGAGGGACCGAATCTTCGAAAACCCAAATCCGGGGAAACCGAGCGAAATACGTAATTCGGCGAGAAGTCATCATCATTATCCTCGCATCTGGTTTTCGTGCAAACAATTCCACTGCACCCTCAAGCAAATGGAAAGCAAATAGAGATCATTCTCCGCCGCGGCCGAAGAGGAATTTGTGGCCCGGAATAATGCCGGTGGCTCGAAAGTAATGGGAGGTAAACGCGGGCGTGTGATAAAACATATAGCGGAGCCATCGCCTTCTTCGCTCCACAGCGGAGTTTGATGGGCGTCATGTCACCTTCCTTCCCAAAACCCACCCACCCCCCCCCTTCCACTATCTCTCTCTCTCTCTCTCTCTCTCTCTCTCTCTCTCTCTCTCTGATAAATCTATATATATATATATATATATATATATATATATATATATATATATATATATATATATATATATATATATATATATATATATATATATATATATATGTAGGGAATAATGACAACAGAACTCATTTTACATATTTCTGTGGGAGATGTTATTATTAACCATAATATTGATGAACTGAACTTCTGTCTCTGTTTGTTTGTACATCGTAGGGAATAATAAATAACAGAACTTGTTTTACATATTTCTCCGGTAGATATTATTATTAACTATAATATTCATGAGCTGAACTTGCTGATATGGTCTTAGTAGCCGTATTGTTTACAGCTGATGCAGTTTGACTGTCTTCATTCATCGCTAGGTTCTCCGGGTCTTTTGTCCAGACGTTATTGGAATATTGGTCTCCTGGCAGGGTGTCAGTACCCTTCCGGGGTATTTTCTTTCAGACAGGGCATCTCGTAATGGTACTTCATCTTCCAAACATTGGTAATTATGATTAAGATTATTTTCCGGAAGATCAGCTGTTTTTCCAGTTATAATTTATATTTATATTTAATATTTATATTTAATACGAAACTTCCTGTAGTACGTTAGTTCTAATTCCTGAAAGTTAGTATATGCTACACGCTTTGCAGAACATGGAAATTCACACTCCAGTGAAATGGTCTTTTATTTTTTGTTACAGATAAATTGTGAAACATGGCCCCGGCTCTGTTAGTCATGCATGCCCTCATAAATGTAATGGAGGCTGTAATGCTGTTATGAAGCTCCATACAATGTCACATTAATTTCGCTTTTGCAGTTTATATTGCTGTTTATTAGTGAACATTTTCGTGTGATTATTTCTTGCAAATGTGGAACTCTGATCAATGGATCTCGCTTTTGTGAGTTCCAGGAATTTATGGCTTGGTTCATGTTTAATGTATTTTTAATAATAGATTAAGAGACAGTTGAAATTGATAAATAAATTATGGGTCTTCAACAGGTATTAACATGCATTTATTAAATGCAGTGAGTTAGGTACACATTGCGTTACTTACTGAGCATTAGGAAAAATAAAAAAATTTCCAGCGTCAGAATAAATATTTTAAATAACTGAAGTGAAATCTCAGAAGTAAATCACTCGAGTTATCAACCAAGCAACCCCTTTCGTTACCTTTACTGTACCTCCTTTCATATTCTCTTTCGTCCATCTTACTTTCCACCCTCTCCTAACAACTGATTCATAGTGCAACTGCTTTGAGGTTTTCCTCCTATTACACCTTTCAAACCTCTTACTGTCAATTTCCGTTTCAGCGCTGAATAACCTCATAGGTCCCAGTGCTTGGGCTTTGGGCTAAATTCTATATTCAATGTAATTCAGTTCAGTTCAACTCAAATTAATATAACTGGCAAGTAAACAAGAGGAATAGGCTATAGCTCCTAAGCAGAATCGAACGCTGCCTGTAACATTACAATCCGTATTGCAGGAGAAAACGAAGTTATATTTTTTCGGAAGCGATTGTCACATTATAAAAGATAATCAATAGTGATTTCCAGATATCATCTGTACTAAACAGGAGGTAAAGCGAGACACAAACTGTAGCCAAGTTTGTTAAGGATTGTTACTTGTCAGTGGAAAGCGCGAGTGTTTGAGGAGTCTTTTTGTGCAACAGACAGCGTTACCAAACTTAGACCCACTACACCCTAATACTCTTTTCGAGTTATGGTAGATTGAAGACCTAGTCACGGCTGCCAACCGCGACTGTCCGCAAGACCTAATCACGGCTGCCAACTGTGTGGTCATTCAGGCCTGCCAACCACGACTGCCCACAACTAAGTTCGCGAGAAGTCTTGACTGCAAGTTTGGGATTATCGGCATTGTACTCGAGAAAACTATTCGCAGGTCGTCTTGTTGTGACCTTGACGTGTCTGCGTAGTTTTTGGGGAGGTGTTGTTTACTCGGGACGCTTGTGAAAGCGGTTGGCAGCCCTGATATAACAAATCACTTGTTTTTCTAGTAAAACTGTGTTTTGTTTCGATCTAGAAATAGTTTTGGTTGTGTGTTGTGAAAGGCCTTGCTCTGTTGATTTGAATTCGTGTTGCATTGAGAAATAATAATAATAATCATAATAATAATAATAATAATAATAATAATAATAATAATAATAATAATAATAATAATAATAATTTTATCATTGAAAATTTTTAAAGATGTATGGCCACCAAGGAATGAAATTCTCTCTCTCTCTCTCTCTCTCTCTCTCTCTCTCTCTCTCTCTCTCTCTCTCATTGGATCATTATCCTTTAATGGAAAAAAGTTTATATAATTATGTACAAAAAGTACATTTCGCTTCGTTTCTTTATTATTTAACGCGCTGCTGAAAAAAAAAAAAATTCATGTAATGCGATCACACTAATATCATTAAAAATAGCAAATGCATATTGTAATTAATATTAAATCATGATAAATATCTGTATATTCCATGCGAATGAATTTGTACACTACATGAAAATATAATTAAGACCACGATTAACACAGCCATCGAATGCTTGAATCAATTATAGTCCCGTTTCTACATATACCTCGATGAATTTGAATTCCTGTTGCTTTGTGTGTAGCGAGTTTCTCCCAAGGCAGAGAAACCTTATGAGTTATACACGTCCAGTGTGTGTAAGGTTTGCCAGAAGTTATTACAAAAGATAAAAAAAAAAAAAAAAAGAGAGGGGTGAATCCGTCGAGAAACCAGACGTTCAAGAATTTCGCTTTGAAAAAGTGGTACTGAATGACCCAAGCTAAGATGTTCAGGAGTCTCCCTTTGAAGAGTGGTACTGAATGACCCAAGCTAAGATGTTCAGGAGTCTCCCTTTGAAAAGGGGTACTGAATGACCCAAGCTAAGATGTTCAGAAGTCTCCCTTGGAAAAGGGGTATTAAATGACCCCAGCTAAGGTCAGTCACGATGACCTGTAGACGTCACATGACGATCAAACGTATGAGTTTTATGACGCCATCTAAGGTCAAACGTATGAGTTTAAGTTTCCAAAGACTGGCTTGAATCACCGTTCAGGACGAATTGGTATAAAAAAAAACAGGTCTCAGGAGAGAGAGAAAGGCATTCTGCTCCGTTATTGCTTTCATAGATGTGGAGGACGAACTTGTCATCAGCAGATTCGAAAGTTTGGCAGAGGGCCATTCAGAGGTTGCAAGTGTCCGGGGTGAGGAGGTGTGCAAGTGCATTAAAGAGTATATGTTCCCGGGCTCTCTCTCTCTCTCTCTCTCTCTCTCTCTCTCTCTCTCTCTCTCTCTGCTTTGCGCGTTAAAGGCGCAGTGGGAGTTTTTGGGGGGAGGGGGTTAGCTCAAGAAGAAGGGGTCATTAGAGGTGAAATGGAGGAAGATTCGTGAATTGGGTCGAAGTTGAATTAAATTATCAGTGATGAAATTAACTGAAAGATAAAACACGAAAAAAATGCGCAATCGAGTTTTCTGTACAGCCACTACAGCGTATACTCAAAGCCACCGAAAATAGATCTATCTTTCGGTGGTCTCGGTATAATGCTGTATAAACCGCGGCTCATGAAACTTTAACCACGCCCCGGTGGTGGCCTATCCTATCTAGTTGCCAGCAGCACGATTATGGCTAACTTTAACCTTAAATAAAATCAAAACTGCTGAGGCTAGAGGGCTGCAATTTGGTATGTTTGATGATTGGAGGGTGGATGATCAACATACCAACTTGCAGCCCTCTGGCCTCAGTAGTTTTTAAGATCTGAGGGAGAACTGAAAAAGTGCGGACGGACAGACGAAGCCGGCATAATAGTTTTCTTTTACAGAAAACTAAAATTACACACGTGGGAAAAATGAAGAAATAGGGAGAAGCGTGGCTATAAGTAAAAGAAAAGATGATGAATGGAAGGCGAAGGAAATGTACGATTTTATATGAAAGAGGTATTTTAGATTTATTAGAAAGAGAGAAATGATGGCCATGGTAAACGTTGGAAAAACGAGATAACGGGTATATATATATATATATATATATATATATATATATATATATATATATATATATATATATATATATATATATATATATATATATATATATATATATATATATATATCTTCATTGACAACTTTTCCATACATTTCGTGTTTGAAGTGACAATCTGTTCCCTTATGGTCAGTAAAATCTCGGCTTCGATGCAAGCACAAGAAATGGAAGACCATGAGGATTATAAAGGATCCCAAGACAATCCTGCACTAAAATCCTACTATAATCCCACCTTGTCCCCATGGGAACACCTATCACTCTACTGTGAATATTCATTACCTGGCCTAGTGCCGCGGAGCAGAGTCCAGGCGTTTTTCCAGGGATTAGCGGAGATTGGAGCTGGAGACTTGCGAAGTCTTCCAGTATCGCCAAAAATTTCGCTGGATAGCGGACAAACTTCGGTAATTATCTGAAAGGGTGTAGTGTGGTCTGAGATTGGAGATTTTGGAGAAAGCTAGGTCTCTCTCTCTCTCTCTCTCTCTCTCTCTCTCTCTCTCTCTCTCTCTCTCTCTCTCTCTCAACACAAATTGTATATATGGATACATATGTGTATATGTATATATATATATATATATATATATATATATATATATATGTATATATATATAATGTACAATATATATGTATATATTAATATATATACAGTATATATATATATATATATATATATATATATATATATATATATATATATATATATATATACATATACACACTCGTAAATACTTATATATACGGACAATATATTCAGTTGTTCAGACGTCACAGGAAAACGACCAGGGAGATAGAGATATATAGCTATACACACACAACAGCATCATAGCAAAATCCACCAACATTCTTTGGCACGGAAAGCGTCCCCTAGCTGTTTCTTGCAGATCTGCATGTACACGCATGCAAGCACATCCGGCAGAGCGAAATCCTTCTGCAAGCCTCGTGTAATCTAATATGTGTTGCAAGAGAGGCGCGTTTCTCAATCCGGATGAATATATTTTCTTATGGGGTTCGCGATCTACACCGGGGAGGGGGAGGGTGGTGTGCAAATGAACGCGCCGAGGATGGCCGAGGAATGGAAAGATGTATTCCTGGTCTTTTCTGCTGTTGCGTTGCATCTTGCGAGAGAGAAATATTCCATTTTAGTTTTCTGAAAAGAAAAAAAAAAAAACTACGTGTTGGCTTTGTCTGTCCGTCTGCACTTTATTCTGACCGCACTTTTTTCTCTCTGCACTTTTTTTCTCTGCACTTTTTTCTCTCTGCACTTTTTTCTCTCTCTGCACTTTTTTCTCTCTGCACTTTTTTTCTGTCCGCACTTTTTCTGTCCGCCCTCAGATCTTAAAAACTACTGAGGCTAGAGGGCTGCAGATTGCTATGTCGATCATCCACCCTCCAATCATCAAACGTACCAAATTGCAGCCCTCTGGCCTCAGTAGTTTTTATTTTATTTAAGGTTCAAGTTAGCCATAATCGTACGTCTGGCAACGATATAGGCTAGGCCACCACCCGCCGTAGTTAAAGTTTCATAGGCCGCAGCTTGTACAGCATTATATCAACACCACCGAAAGATAGATCCATTCTCGGTGGCCTTGATTATACGCTGTCCAGAAAACTCGATTGCACCGAAGAAACATTGGCGCATTTCTTACTTGTTTATTTATTTGGGGATGATTGTGTTTGTGTTTGCGTGTATGTTCATTTTCGTTGTGGCTTGATTGATTGATTGTGGCTAGTAAAACTGATGTCACAACATCCCTAGGTTACTGACGCCGTAATGATTTGAAATAGGAAGCTAAAAAATAAATATATAAATAAATTCAAAAGGAGTTTCATATGAGAAACATCTAAGGTTTAAGTCTTTTATGTTAGATGCAATAGTATTATATTTCCGTTCGCCAACACATATCTTAATAACGTAAGAAATAAAACAATAGTGAGCTTTATTTATTTTTTTGGTTATACATTTGCGTGAGTGTTCAGTTACGGATCTTAGATAAAGTCTTTTTCATCCAATGTTTTTCAAGATTTCAGACATTTCTCTCTCTCTCTCTCTCTCTCTCTCTCTCTCTCTCTCTCTCTCTCTCTCTCTCTGTAAAAAAAATTTATAACAAGTTCCATTTGATTTTGCTTTTCTAAGTAAAACTACTCTCAGTACAACACATTTTAATACTCTCTCTCTCTCTCTCTCTCTCTCTCTCTCTCTCTCTCTCTCTCTCTCTCTCTCTCTCTCTCTCTCTCTCTCTCAAGTTTTTTTCTTTCAGATTCATTATACAGTTATCAAAACAAACAAAGCATATTTCGACCATTTTCATCTTACGATTTAGTTGCATTTTCTCCTACTACGGATAGCAAGGGAATTTAATTAAGTTTGATATGAGTAGTAATTTATATATATATATATATATATATATATATATATATATTGTATCGTCGAATTGCTTGTTATTAAGAGATGAATGCCTGAGTTTCAAATCTGATGATTTCCACGAGATCAGCGGTGCGAAATAGCATGATGATGCGGACTTTCTTGATTGTTGTAATAATTTAATGTACACGACAGGTTTGTTAGTTCATTAAAAGAAATTATAAGAAATTCACGTTTGCCCTCATATTTTACCATTGCTTAAATGTTCTAATTGTTTTTCTGCTTTCCTCAGTAATTGCTTGCGTAGTTACGCTTAAGCATTTTATTATTTACTTTATTGTTTAACCAAAGAGAATAACTTACGCGTTTGAAAGTTGAACGCAGCCCTAAAATGGAAGACTGCAGTATCTGCAAAAATACAAAACTGAGGAAAATGGCAGATACTGCAGTTTTCCCTTGCCACACCATTGGGTTTGCAGATACTGCAAATGGGACTCCTTAATAAAAGCATTGAAGAATCATCCTAAAACTGCAGTAACTTGCGCATTAGTGTTTCACGAGCCCTGTAGGTGACATATCTGTACAGCGTATAATGCTGTATGAAACTCTCAGCCACGGCCCATGAAACTCTCAGCCGCGACCCACGAAACTGGCCTGTGTTGTTGGCACCCGTAGCAGTGCCGGATGCACGATCATGGATAACTTTATCCTTAAATGAAATAAAAACAACTGAGTCTAGAAGACTGCAATTTGGTAGGTTTGATGATTTGACGGTGGATGATCAACATACCAATTTGCAGCCCTCTAGCCTTGGTAGTTTTTAAGATCTGAGGGCGGACAGAAAAAGTGCGGACGGACAGACAAAGCCATCTCAATAGTTTTCTTTTACAGAAAACTGAAAAATGAAATTGGTATTAGGAGATAAAAAAAAAATAAACAAATAAACCCTTTCCCCCAAGTATAGATAATTAAATTCATCACTGACCTTTTCTAATTATTCAAAACGAAATAGCCTCCCCGTGAAGGTTCGGGAACAGTTAATATCCCCGACTCTTTTGTATGCAGATTTCTTGCTTTATTAGATCCATGAAGGGGTCTCATCAACGGGAATCATTTCTTTGATCTCTCCTCTCATCACTTTTTCCATTTTCAATCTTCCTCTTGGCTCATCTTTGCTTCTCAGTTCAGAATTGAAAGGGCGTTTTTAGCTACGGAAAATAAAGGTTCGTTGTCCTTCAGTTTCGGCCTAAAACTAATATTTGAAAATATATTTTTGTTCATCTCATATTAGCTGCCGTTTGTTCTTTAACTGAAGGTCAATGAGTCATTTTTTTTAATTAAAAACGAATCCATTGATTCTGAATTGGGAAGCTAAAATGGGCTGTGAATTTAGAGTATAGGAACAATTGAAGTAGAAATTTCGTGTATGCTATGGTTACGGAATTACAGAAGCTTCCAGGGTAACTTGTCTTCCATATTTACGGTCTAAAATTCGAGCTTGTTTCTTGTAAATTCTCGAGATTTTTATTTTATACTTTTTTTTAGCGAAGGAAAATGGAGCGATTGGGGGGGAAGATGGGCTGACTAACAAAAAAATGCACGAGGGAAAAATTCTATTTTCCCCCTACAGGCAAAGTATTCATGAAAAATTCTAAAATGCAGATGTTTCTTGTGAGGAAGAAACATCTGCATTTTAGAATTTTTCATGAATACTTGCCAGTAGGGGACAATAGAATTTTTCCCCTGTGCATTTTTGTTAGTCAGTTCCCTCCCCGCCCACCCTTCCATTTTCCCTCGTGAAAAAGTATAAAATAAAAATCTGGAGAATTTACAAGAAACTTTATTTTACACTTCTGGTAAGATTGAGCGCTAAATCGTTGATTAGCTAGCGAGCGGTTAGTAAAGGAGTGGTTTGCATACATTATGAATCCAACTTTCTTGTTTTAAATTAATATTAAGCTTATTATAACTCCACCCAGAGTATCGAATTACAAATTAAATTTTGTGAAAATAAACTCAGCCACTGTCACATGATCATTCATCGTAGTAAACGAAGTTATATATCACCCTTTTTTTTGAATGAGTGTATTTTGTTTGAACTACGACCATAGGGCTTTCAGTAATCTATTAAAATATCTTATTTATTGTAGTAGTCGAATTATTATATACACTTTTTTTAAATATATGTATTTTGTTGGAACTACGACCACAGGGCTTTAAATAATCTATCGAAATATCTTGGCTTTTGCAGATGAAAGGTTTAATTTAGTCCGCTGTACTTTGTGAATACCCTGCAACGTTATTTAGGCAAAGGAAATGAAAATTAATGTAGGAAAAAATATTGTTTTCAAAATCTATTTAATTGATTCAAACCCTTCTCGAAAGCCTGAATTTGAAATGATTTCTTTTGGAACGTGTTCAGAACTCAGTTTCAGACAACGTGTTTTCATCTCTCTCTCTCTCTCTCTCTCTCTCTCTCTCTGTTCTGCTCGAGAAGTTGACCTTCTTTGATAAAATAGTTTAAGTACTTCGTTCGTCATGAAAGCATTTTCTTTTATGTATTTATTAATTTATTTTATTTATTTTCATTTATTTATTTATTTATTTTATTTTATTCATCGTTTTCTCCCAAACGCCGAAAGAACTCCTCTCTCTCTCTCTCTCTCTCTCTCTCTCTCTCTCTCTCTCTCTCTCTCTCTCTCTCTCTCTCTCTCTCTTCTTCTTCAATAAATCTCTTAATTAATACTCACATTCATCATCTGTTGTAATTTTCGTAACTTCTGTGTGGCGTCTGGTGAACGCCTCTCCTGCTGTAGAATCCCCGACCTCAACAAAAAATGACGCATGAAGACTGTAAGGGCGTTATTTCTCGTTATGAAGTTATGCAACTTGGGAAGCTTCTTGAATGTTGAACGCTGCGCTCGCGGGTTAAGTTTACAGTGCCGTCGTGCACCATAAGCATTTACCTTAACGATTTAGGATGTAATAACATTCAGTGGCACCATTCCAGTGGAGGTCGACTTCATCATAATCACCCCGCCTCCCCCCCCCCAAATTCCCTTTGGCATTTGCACCGGAAACGGCTCAATTGCACCGGTTCAACTTGCAACTGTTCGGCTTGGCTCCGTTGCATGCCGGTTGCATGCAGGCGATTGCTAAATAGGCCGCCCGAATTAATGAGGTTCATATACACCCCGGTACAATTTCCTTCCTGTCTGCCATGGGTACGATTCGGACATGCCCCTTATAGGGAGAATTGTGCTCCCTGAAAATGTGAGAGTAATATTCCTCTCTCTCTCTCTCTCTCTCTCTCTCTCTCTCTCTCTCTCTCCGTTGAAAGTTAATGAGTTTAAATGAATACCGCTGAATCGATTCTCTTTTTTCTCAGCTAAATATAACGTCTAATTACATGCGACAAGTTCGGGAACGTGATAAATATTCAGGAATTCTATAAATAAATATTCGGGAATTCAATAAATATTCAGGAACTTAATTTGGATTATTATTAAGGATTCAGGTCGTTTTTGGTATACTGGTTGCTCACTGTGTCAGTTTCAGGGTTTCTGTTATTTTTATTGTTTCTCCTTTTCAATCGTCTCTCTCTCTCTCTCTCTCTCTCTCTCTCTCTCTCTCTCTCTCTCTCTCTCTCTCTCGTTTCGTTACTCATTGTGTCAATTTATGGGTTCCTTTTATTTTTATTGATTCTCCTTTTTAATCCGCTCTCTCTCTCTCTCTCTCTCTCTCTCTCTCTCTCTCTCTCTCTCTCTCTCTCTCTCTCTCTCTCTCTCTTACGTCAGTGGTATACACTGATCCTTATGCAACATTCAAATAATTTTTAACGTGTCCTATATTAGTAAAATATGAACAGCAAAATCTCTCTCTCTCTCTCTCTCTCTCTCTCTCTCTCTCTCTCTCTCTCTCTCTCTCTCTCTCTCTCTCTCTCTCTCTCTCTCCTCTCTCCCCTTTGAAGGCTGATGAGTTAAGTGATTACCGCTGATTAGCGTCTCTTTTATCTCAGTTAAATATAACATCTAATTACATGTGACAAATTCGGGGATTCAATAAATATTCAGGAATTCAATAAATATTCAGGAATTCAATAAATATTCAGGAATACAATAAATATTCTAGAATTCAATAAATATTCAGGAATAGAATAAATATTCAGGATTCAATATATATTCAGGAATACATTAATTATTCAGGAATTCAATAAATATTCAGAATGCAATAAATATTCAGGAATTCGGTAGCGAGCCTTCATTCTTCCCTTTTATCGTTACATTGTGCCACGAATTACCGAAATTTTTATTTTTTTCATTTGTGAATTAGTGAATATTTATGATCTGAGAGAGAGAGAGAGAGAGAGAGAGAGAGAGAGAGAGAGAGAGAGAGAGAGAATTAAATTTTTCATATTTAAGTAATATAGGAATCGTCAGAAATTATTTGGAATGTTGCGTGGGGAACAATGTATACTTATTGACGACGAGAGAGAGAGAGAGAGAGAGAGAGAGAGAGAGAGAGAGAGAGAGAGAGAGAGAGAGAGAGAGGTTAGAATTCCAGCAGAGACCAGAGGAAGAAAGGGGCCAAGCTGGTTTGATGCTGTCATTTACGACCCAGAGATTTGGACCTCTGACAAACTGCCCTGCATTGGAGGAAACATTGCGAGGGAAATTCGTTTTAAAGGTAAAGAATGGACCGAGAGAATGGAATACAAATCACGAAAGGAATGAGAGAGTTGATGAATGAAGAAGGTTTGGGGGTGAATATCATTCTTGTTTGGTCTCATAAAGAAATAAGGGTACGAGAAGAGTTGAGAATAGAGAGATGAAAACTGAATAAAATTCCATGGCAAGTGAATACAATTTGTTTAGTTAAAGTTAAAGTTCTCCTTAACTCTCCAGCCCGAGGGCTGGTACTTATTCTCCTACTGAACCTCTCGGGTTTTTTTCGGACCGTTAGGTTGGCGGGATGCCGGATTTTTGCAATGGCGCAATCCGAGCCATCAGTGAGCGGCGGGATTTGAACCCCGGCCCTCTCGGCCACTCCGGTCCTCTCGACTGGTGGCCGAGAATCATACCACTGCAGTAAAGTGTTAAAAACATCTCAGCAAACTTCATGATAATCTGAAGGCATTAAACGCACCCTTTTGTATTCCTTAAAATAATTTGAACTATTATCACAAGAGATTGCCCGCATAAAAAAATAAATTATACGAACATTAATCCGTATATTATCAGCCATAACCAGAGTCAGCGATAAATGGGTCATCGCTCACCTCTTGCTTTCTAACCTGTGTGGGCTGGGTTCGGATTTCAGCTGGGAAAAAATAATTTATTCATGGATATCCTTTTGAATATCAAGGCTGCAAATGGAAAGAGTGGTCATTACAATACATTAATCCTGTGACTGTGACCAGCGTTAATATATCTCTCTCTCTCTCTCTCTCTCTTTCTGTGCATATATATATATATATATATATATATATATATATATATATATATATATATATATATATATATATATATATATATATATATATATATATATATATATATATATATATATATATATATATATATATATATATATATATATATATATATATATATACACATACATATATATATGTGTGTGTTTATGTGGGTGGGTTTGTATGTACAGTCAGTCAATCGAGATATATATTGTCAGTCATATTTATACAATTTATTTTGAAAATTTCATTTCTCTCCCTTCCCATCAAAATTGAAATTACCTGTAAAATGATGTCACGATATTGACGAAGAAGCCAAAGGCTTTTTTTTGGGGTAGACTTTTACTATCACCTGTGTAATAGTTTCTTGTGGAGCTCTTAAGCGATGAAGAATGGGATGTATCCTGTTTGCTGAAAAAAAAAAGAGTATAAAATAGACTAAGCTTTGCACTGGCCTTCCCGACGTTCGGAGATCAATTCTTGTCATCGGTTGCATATCAGTTTTCATGAAATCATCTCCCTGCGTGATGAAACTCTTCATCTTTTTGCCATTTGGTTCTCTGTGGACCCGGCTACATTTTAGATGAATGGTAGGAACTAAGATAGATTGGAAGCTGTTTTATATCTTTGGCTTCTTCGAAAATTCTGGTATGAGAATCAAGAGAGAAAATAAGAAAAATTGAATACCGAATATTGCTGTCTACCAAATATGGTATGCCCTTGTATATGAATCAAGATAGGTAAATAGATACATTAAAAAAAGATAATACATAATTGGTTCAGTGCTGCAAATCATCTCTTATATCATTACAGAATTTATAAAAAGAAAAGATAATACATAATTGATTCAGGGCTGCAAATCAAAGCTTATTTCATTACAAGATTTATAAGAAAACTTTTTTTCACTTCCACGGAAAGAATATTTCAGGATTGCCACAGTTTTCAAATTATGGTTACACCAATGTTTTCCTTTCAGCAAGGCTATTCTTCCTGTAGAAACAAAGGGCTTCGTTTCCCACCTTCTCTCTCGAGGTTCTGTTCCATTGTCTCAGTTACTCTTACTTCAGGAGCTTGAATTGAAAGCTCTGTAGACACTGAAATGAGAATATTGGTGAATGGTAATCGTAAGAATATTGGTGAATGGTAATCGTAGGAACTTAAGGGCAAGCATGCATCTTGGTTTTGAAGATTTTTTTGTAATGCATTTTACATTCGATTTAATCATTGTAGCTGTTTAATTCTCGTATTTTATTATAAGGACGGAGTTCGTTTTTTGTCATTTATTACGTAAACTGTTTTTTTTAATTATACAAACATTATACTAGTTATATATATATATATATATATATATATATATTATATATTTATACTATATTTTTAATTCATTATACTCAGTGTGCAATTTTGTAATTTTGTTCGATATTTGACAGATTCTCATTATATTGTCAAGACATCACATTCCTTATCCTGCATTTTATTATATGGACTGAGTTCGTTATTTCTTATTTACTACGTAAACTTTTTTTTTAATTACATATATATTTTTTATTCATTATATTCAGTGTGTAGGTATGCAATTTTCAATATCTGACAGCTTCTCATTATGTTGTCACGACATCACATTCCTTTTCATGCATTTTCCTGGTTGCTGATATTCTTTGCTTCTATCTTTCATTTACTGGTTCCTCTCTCATTCCATCCCTCCCTCCTTTCATTCATCAAGCAATCAAAGACTCGTTGTTCGTGCTTTCATACAAACTTTCCTTCTCCTTTCATATCGTTCAGTGGCCCCCTTCTTTCTTAATACGCGTGCAATTAAGCTCGACTTCCGTGAATTCGTTTCCATTTAGCCCCCTCGTGAGTTTGAGGACGGCTCATTTGTAATTGATTTTTGTATATGAGTATTTTTTATTATTATTTTTTTTCTTGTTTACTCTGTCTTTGTGCTGCCTTTTCAGTATCGAGAGGATGAGGCACCGGAAACAAAGTTCAAAGGAGCGGCACGAAAAAGTGGGTTTTGGTGATTCAGGAGTTGCATCCTAATCTGACCTGTCATATAACCTAACGTAGAGAGCTGTCCTGGTGATCGTTTAGTTTTCCGTAAAAGAAAGCTATTGTGCCGGCTTTATCTGTCCGTCCGCACTTTATTTTGTCCGCACTTTTTTCTGTCCGCACTTTTGCTGTCCGAATTTTTTCTGTCCGCCCTCAGATCTTAAAAACTACTGAGGCTAGAGGGCTGCAAATTGGTATATTTGATCATCCACCCGCAATCATCAAACATACCAAATTGCAGCCCTCTAGCCTCAGTAGTTTTTATTTTATTTAAGGTTAAATTTAACTATAATCGTGCGTCACCACCGGCCCGTGGTTAAAGTTTCATGGGCCGCGGCTCATACAGCATTACACCGAGACCACCGAAATATAGGTCTATTTTCGGTGGCCTTGATTATGCGATGTACAGAAAACTCGATTGCGCCGAAGAAAATGGCTCATTTTTACTTGTTTTCTTTTATATCTAATTGCAGTATCTCCTCACATTCCTACACAGTCTTCATCATAATTTCAAACGACACTGCCTGTGTCCTTTCATTGCTTCTCAGTCTTCAGCTAGGAATATTTCGATATGAAATGGATGCAGTTTTTTCTAGCTGATGACACGCACGCAGAAAAATGAAATCCCAAAACAAATGAATGAAGCTTCTCAATATGAAAATCACACGTCAGGATTATGGTCGTACGCGCGTGTATTTGTGATCATATGTATATATATACACACACACAATTACATATAGTATATATAAGATCACACACGCATCTACGACCATAGTCCTTATATTTACGATTCCTTATAAAGAAGTTCCCTTCATTTGTTTTGGGGAATTTCATTTATTTTTCCACAGTTTAGAAAATGCTGTATCCAAGAATCCCCCCCAAAAAAAAAAAAAATGAAGAAAAAGAAAATACCGTATCCAAGAATCCCTCTCCCACCAAATTTTTTTTTTTTTGAATCCCTCTCCCACCAATTTTTTTTTTTTTTTGAGAAAAGGGTCCAGTAATAACAACGAAACAGGGAAACGGATACTTGTGTACATAGTTTTATAATCTCTAGCAACAACCATCGTTCCTGGCTCGTCTTTTCAGCCGTGAGAAATGGGCCGTAGCAGTGTCTGCTCGAGTGGAAATTGCTGACCCTAAATCATCCGCCGAGACAGATATGAATTCATCTCAGTGGTTGTGTTTCGTGTCCTTGAGAATTATGTTTCCCCCCACCGGGACGATGTACATTTATCCAGTTGGGTTTCTCCCTACGTGGGGTATATGGTGCTATGTAGAATGTATGGGGTATGGTGTGTGGTGAGAATTTGGTAAATGTTCTCCTTGATTTTTAATGCTTTTTATCTTTTTATTGATTTATTAATTGTTTTTTCTTTTTTTTATAAGTGGGAGCTCTTCTTTCTGTATTTCTCTTGACCTCTTTTTACTTATTCTTCCTAATGAACACCACATTCTTTGGAACATTGAATTTCAAGCCAGTGGCCCCTGTGGTGGGCTTGTACCATATGAATAGGGTTCATCCTCTGAGTAATAATAATAATAATAATAATAATAATAATAATAATAATAATAATAATAATAATAATAATAACAACAACAACAACAATAATAATAATAATAATAATAATAATAATAATAATAATAATAATAATAATAATAATAATAATGCCTAGGATGCAGGGGGATATGGTATGGTGAGATATTCGCCAAATGTCTAGAATGTAGGGGATATGCTGTAGTTAGATATTTGCTAAATATCTTTTCAAATGAATGCTTTGGTCATCTTAGGGATATGTATGCATCTTCCCAGTCATTCTAATATATTTTGATTCATTAGTATATTTAGATCTGAGAAATTGGTAAGAAAATTACTCAAAAATTTAAAAAACCAGAGTTATGGTGAAAACAGTAGCGCTTTTGTACTTCCGGTACAAAATAAACTGCAGTTTCAGGTATTAATTTCGGCCTTTTATAAACCTGTAATATTTGATGAGGCGTTGAATGTGAAATGGAGAGAGAGAGAGAGAGAGAGAGAGAGAGAGAGAGAGAGAGAGAGAGAGAGAGAGAGAGTATTATTTCCGTTCGGTACGGGCAGTCTGTCAATGGTATATCACTCACCTGTTATTTGATGAGGCTTTGAATGTGAAATAGAGAGAGAGAGAGAGAGAGAGAGAGAGAGAGAGAGAGAGAGAGAGAGAGAGAGAGAGAGTATTTTTTCTGTTTGGTATAGACAGTCTGTGAATGGTATATCCCTTACCTGGAATATTAGATGAGACTTTGGATGTAAAATGAGAGAGAGAGAGAGAGAGAGAGAGAGAGAGAGAGAGAGAGAGAGAGAGAGAGAGAGAGAGAGAGAGTATGTATGGTATATCACTTAGAGAAAGAGACTTTTGAGAACACAAATCACTGAATTCAAAGCCAGTTTAACAGTAAGAATGTCCACTGTATATTAGAACAAGTCCTATCTATGTGTCTGTCATGAAAATTCTCTCTTAATCCCAATCCATAGCTCTCTCTCTCTCTCTCTCTCTCTCTCTCTCTCTCTCTCTCTCTCTCAACACACATGAAAATCTGATTGTTAAATCTTTCTTCTTTCTTTTTTTTCTTCTATGACATTAATAATTCTCTCTCTCTCTCTCTCTCTCTCTCTCTCTCTCTCTCTCTCTCTAAGTAAACACTCTCTCTCTGTAAGTAAACACGGACAGTAAACAATAATAATAATATGAGAACCGTGACCAGAGCATATTTATTTTCCAAATAAATATTTATACTTTTTCTTTATTTTCTTATTTGCCATGACTGAAAAGACCCTTTTATTTTATTTTGGTAAATAAATCTTTTCTCTCGTTCCAGAATGTTTTCATAAATACATTTCTATTGAAGCTGTTTGTGACTCTCAGCTTTTTTTTTTTTTGATGTATGAAACCTCAACGTTATTTTTTTGCGATTTAAATGGCGTTATTTACGTTATTTTTTGTAGCCTTATTATTGTGATATGCTTTCATTTTTTGTGATTTAAATGTAATGCACGGTATTTTTTTATTTAAATGTCGTAATGTACGTCATTTTTTGTGATTTAAATGTAAAGTACGCGATTTTTTATGATTTAAGTGTCATAATGTACGTTATTTTTTGCGATTTAAATGTAATGTTCGTTATCTATTTGTGATTTAAATGTCGTAATGTTCGTTATTTATTTGTGATTTATATGTCGTAATGTTCGTTATTTATTTGTGATTTAAATTTCGTAATGTGCATTATTTATGATTTAAATGTCTTAAGTACGTCATTTATTTGTGATATAAGTATCGTAATGTACGTTATTTATTTTTGATTTAAATGTCGCAATGTTCGTTATTTATTTTTGATTTAAATGTCGTATCGTACGTTTTTATTTGTGATTTAAATGTAATGTACGTTTTTTTGCGATTTAAATGTAATGTTCGTTATTTATTTGTGATTGAAATGTCGTAATGTACGTTATTTATTTTTTATCTACTGCAGAAGGTGAAGAAGGTAATAACAGTTAATAATATCTTTTGTCAGCGGCCGTAATACTGACAGCAACAGAATTTATCAACACCTTCGACCATTTCCCAATAACAGAATGATTTATGGCACCATTTAAATAGAAGTCACCATCATCACTATCAATTTACCAGGTGCCATTTGCACCAGGGCAGGCAAGAGCACACACTCTATCAGCACCGCTGCTGATTACGGTAATTATGAACTGCATAATTACCTTTCTGCTAGAGAGAGACAAAGTTACATTTACCGCGTTGTCTCTCCCAAAGGTAATTATATCCTTAAGCTGGTGGTGTCAGGGGGGATATTCCTTTAGAAAGGGTGAATGGATCATCAAGGATTCCGATACGTTTGTACCAATTACTTCGTCGCTAATTACGGTGGATTGGTTATGTATGCATGTATGTGTGTATATATATATGTGTGTATGTATATATATATATATATATATATATATATATATATATATATATATATATATATATTTATATATATACATATATATTGTGTGTGTGTGTATGTATATATGAGTTAATTCTTAACGGAAAAGTAAACCCATTCATGGAGTAAGACGTTAGAGAGAGAGAGAAGAGAGAGAGAGAGAGAGAGAGAGAGAGAGAGAGAGAGAGAGAGAGGTGACTACTTTTACTAACGTCAGCTTTTTCTAGTTTTTTCTTAATTGTTTTCAGTCACTGAGATATACTCTCTCTCTCTCTCTCTCTCTCTCTCTCTCTCTCTCTCTCTCTCTCTCTCTCTCTTTGTATTAAAACTGCTTTTGATTTCGTCATTTACTCTTCCTTGAGTTAGTGTAATTTACCGTCAAGAATTAAGTCATAACTTGAGTTTTCAGTCATGTGTTGCATAAACCTCTTTGTCTGAACTTAATATTACCGGGGGTTCTTACTTGACGTAGATAAAATAGAAGAGAAATTATTCCGTATTTTTACAAGTTTTTTCTTATTTTCATTTTTACGATTTTGATTGATACGGGAAACCATGGCCAAAAGTATATTACTATATATTTTTTTCCCTTCGATTCTTTTATTTTTCAAATGTGATTTCAATTTTGGGCATAAAAATATTTCTGTTTCCACCGAAATTAAATATTTTTTTCAGAAGTCGTCAGATATTTTCAACTAAGAAAAAGGTTTTTTTTTCATGATTTCTTCAACATAGCAACGTCATAAGTTTCTTTTATTATTTTCGTATGCACGCTTCTGACTGATGTATTAAAACATAACCAGAAGTAAATTATATTTGTGTCTTTCAGTCCATACCTTCTATAGAAAATGTCTCTTCATTTTGTGTCTTCTATATATTTCTGTTTCCACCAAAAGAAAATATTCTTTATAGAAGTCTTCAGGACGTCTTTTACATTACTTCATTTTCTGCAACATAATAACTTCTTCTTCTTCTCGGTGTTTGCACCGAGACGAATGTTTGGTAGGCGGTTCACTACAATGGAAATTGCTGACACTCAATCATGCTCTCTCGGACGAATATGAATCCTTGTTGGGGATTGTGGGCCTCGTCCTTTCATAAATATTTTCCTCAAGGACAATACATCCTTTCCCTTCAAGACAATACATTTTAACTTCAGGACAATAATTTTACCTCCCGGGACAATACATTCTTCCCTCAAGGAAAATACATTCTTCCCTTCAGGACAATACATTTTACTTCCCAGGACAATACATTTTACCTTCCAGGACAATACATTTTCCCTTCAGGACAGTATATTTTTCTCTTCAGGACAATACATTCATCCCCTCAGGACAATACATTTTTCTATTCAGGACAATACATTTTCCTCTTCAGGACAATACATTCTTACTTTCAGGACAATACATTCTTCCCTTCAGGACAATACATTGTCCCCTTCAGTAGAATACATTTTACCTCCAAGGACAATACCCTTCATCTTAAGGGTAAAGTACCCTTGGGTGTGCTCTGTTTTTGGTAATAATTTTTTTTAATGTGATTGTTAATACCGAGCTTCCAGTCATCAGTAAAGGACTCTGACAATTTTCCATCATATCTCACTTCTTAATAAAGGAATAAAGAAAGTAATGACATCATGAGAAAAGAATAATGACGATAAAACAATTAAATCTTCATTTCACATTCTCTCCAAATAACAACTGTCACGTTTATCAGGATATTTATTTTCCAACCCTTGACTTCGTATTTTTCGATATTGTACCGGTGGGCGAGACTCGGAATACCGAATCAGAGAGAGAGAGAGAGAGAGAGAGAGAGAGAGAGAGAGAGAGAGAGAGAGAGAACGGACTGCATGCTGATATCTTTGATTTGGGTGCATTCTTCTTTCACGCCCGGTAAAGCTGTCCCTTGATCTAAAACTTTATTGAGCATAAAGTAAAAGTATTGTAAGGATTTTCCTGGTTAAAGAATTTAATTTTTATTTCTTAGTTTATAACAAGTTCCTTGTATATTACTCTTTTAAGTCAAATTATTTTCAGTATAACACTTTATTGACATTCTCTCTCTCTCTCTCTCTCTCTCTCTCTCTCTCTCTCTCTCTCTCTCTCTCTCTCTCTCTCTCTCTCGTATGGCAGTTGATTTTGTTTCTTAGTTTATAACAAGTTCCTTGTGTCTTACTCTTTTTAAGTCAAACTATTTTAAATATAACACTTTTTAATGTTCTCTCTCTCTCTCTCTCTCTCTCTCTCTCTCTCTCTCTCTCTCTCTCTCTCTCTCTCTCGTATGACAGTTGATTTTATTTCTTAGTCTATAACAAGCTCCTTTTATTTTATTCTGTGAAGTCAAACTATTTTCAATATAACACATTTTAATATTCTCTCTCTCTCTCTCTCTCTCTCTCTCTCTCTCTCTCTCTCTCTCTCTCTCTCTCTCTCTCTCTCTCTCTCTCTCATGACAGTTGATTTTATTTCCTAGTTTATAACAAGGTCCTTTTAGTTTATTCTGTTAAGTCAAACTATTTTCAATATAACACATTTTAACATCTCTCTCTCTCTCTCTCTCTCTCTCTCTCTCTCTCTCTCTCTCTCTCTCTCTCTCTCTCGTATGACAGGTGGAATCGTATTTTCTTTCGCATTCGACAAGTGAGAATACAGCTTTGAGAGAGAGAGAGAGAGAGAGAGAGACAGGGTAAAGCTTGGAACGCTATATCTCCCATTTAGTGCTAAAGGGTGGGGATTATTTTGCTTTCGAGTAAGAGAGCAAACAAGCAGAGGTAAACAAAATTAGTAAATGAAAAAGGCAACAGAAGCGCATTTATTTTCAAAGTAAATAATATTATAAATGAGTTTTTTTTTCAATGCAAATAAATATTTCAGTCCATACTCGAGCAAAGCATTCATCTTAATTGTCACATTCATTCAGACTTTTCATTTCATTGAAGTAATATTTTTTTCTGCATATTTCCGGATGCATATTGCGATGCATGCGTTTATTGTGATTCAGAACCTTTGCGTGGGGGTAGTTTTTTTAAATGAAAGCCTCGGTTTTTTTTTTTTTTTAGGGCCATAGCACGATCACCCACATTGTCAATTCGTATAGGTAATATTTTTTTCTGTGTACTTCCGAATGAATATTGCAATGTATACGTGTACTGTTTCAAAACCTTGATGTGTGGGTAGTTTTTATAAACAGGTTTTTTTGTGCTATGGCACAAGCACCAATATTGTCGCATTCTGACTTCTCGTTTCGTAAAGGTAATTTTTTTTTTTCTGTATATTTCCGGATGAATATTACAGTGTATACGTGTATTATTCAAAACCTTATGTGGATAGTTTTTTAAATTAAATATAGCATCAGGTTTTTTTAGTGCCATTGCGTGAACACTTCTAATTAATATTTTGTTACTGTATATTTCAGGATGAACATTGCAATGTATACGCATATTGTGATTCAAAACCTTCGCTTGCGGGTACTTTTTTTTTTCAATACCACGGTTTTTAGTTTTCTGTGAGAGAAAACTATTGTGCCGGCTTTGTCTGTCCGTACTTACCTTTTTCTGTCCGCACTTTTTTCTGTCCTCCCTCAGATCTAAAAATTACCGAGGCTAGAGGGCTGCAAATTGGTATGTTGATCATCCACCCTCCAGTCATCAAACATACCAAATTGCAGCCCTCTAGCCTGAGTAGTTTTGATTTTATTTAAGGTTAAAGTTAGCCATAATCGTGCATCTGGCAGCGATATAGGCCAGGCCACCACCGGCCCGTGGTTGAAGTTTGATGGGCCACGGCTCAAACAGCATTATACCGAGACCCACCGAAAGATAGATCTATTTTCGGTGGCCTTGATTATACGATGTACAAAAAACTCGATTGCGCCGAAGAAACTTCAGCGCATTTTTTACTTGTTTTTTTTTGTTTAAGTGCCACACCACGATCACAAATAAAGGCACACCCTGTACCACTGGGGGCCTCCATAGAGACAAGGTGTTAGTACACTCTGTTGGAATTAATGAGCCTCGTATACGTTGTATAATTACCTTGCTGCTGTTAAGCGGCGTTATATTACAGCCCTGTCCCTGCCAGTGATATAATTATATCCTTAAACTGATAATGCCGGGATATATTCCTTTGAAAAGGCTAAATGGATCATCAAAAGCCCCGACACGCTGCACCAATTACCCTCTGATAATTAATATCAGTCGATACTTTCTTTATTAATGTGAAATATTTTACGTCAAATACCCCGTAGGGGGTTAGTGCCGTCGGTGCACCTCATGTGGCGCACTGTAGGCATTACTTGTGGATCTTTGCAGCGTGCCGTTTCATTTCTTTTACTGTACCTCCATTCATATCATCTTTCTTCCTTCTTACTCTCCACCCTCTCCTAACAATTATTTCATAGTGCAATTCTCAATTTCCTTTCCAGAGCTGAATGACCTCATAGGTCCCAGTGCTTGGCCTTTGGCCTAAACTCTACATTTCATTCCATTCCATTTACGTGGAATAGGTAGTTTGGCCTTTTAATTTCCCAGTCATTAAGATATGCTTTCTGTATCATATTAGAAGGTTCTTTCGCTCACAGTTTTTTACGAGTATATATTTCAAATATTACTTTACGTTCCCATGACTTATTATCTTACAGTGCACCTATGTGGTGCACTGTAGGCATTACTTAAGGATCTTTGCTGCGTGCCTTCTGCTCATTTCCCCCCAAATCCCCCATGTAGGCGGAGCTTGTCTACCTCCTTATTGCGTCAGCAGGGGAATTGCAGTGATGAGCAGGTACCTCTAAGATACGTCATCGCCTACGTAGTTACCGCACGTGGGAGGCGACTCCGCCCAGATGGGTAGACTTTCTCTCTCTTGGCCTTACGTTGGAGCATCCATTATACGTTAAATTAGGGCTTTTCAGAAGCCGACGATAAATGGGCGAAACGCTGGAAACAAAATGAATGGAAAGAGAGGCATGATGTGATTTGACAGATATCTTTGATGTACGACGGAGGGGGAAGGATTATTATATCATCGGGTAAAGAGATCCACTAAACTATAAATTACTGAACCTAATGTCAATTTTAAAATACTCTCTCTCTCTCTCTCTCTCTCTCTCTCTCTCTCTCTCTCTCTCTCTCTCTCTCTCTCATCTAAACATGTCAGTGTGCGATGAGTTATCACATTTTTTTATCAGCTTTTTTTGTAAAAAAATATCTTTCTGCATGATCAAGTTTATCTTATTTGTATATCTTGATTTACCAATCTCACTTAATCTTGTCTATATAACGATTATGAATACTTCGAAGTACATAATTATGTAGATATAATATATATAAACTCTCGTAGCCTGCAGGATCGTTACTGTTGAATATTCCGGGAAACTAACCATATCTTTGGCAGCGATGAAATTTAAGTACCGGAGTACAAGATACAAGCATTACCATGAAAGTCAATACTACCATTCCCAAGGCGCCATTTGCAGCATCAGCAGCAGGAGAACAGCACCCAGAACTGCTGCATCCATGTAGACGAGTTACTAAATTCACTGCTGGAATGAATGAGCTTCATTTATTCACTGCAGAATTACCTTCAGGCGAGACCAAGTTACATCACCGACAAGTTCCTCTCAGGGATGATTATGTTCTTGAAGTGATAGCGCTAAGATATACTGTACAGTAGTACTTGGAAAAGAGTTAGTGGATGATCCAATCCACCCCACTTGCTAGATATTCCCCCAAACTATTTATTTATTTTGAAAAATTTTCAGTCGATTTCTTCTTTTTCCCGATTATTTTCGGTACAAGACCTATTGAAATTGTGTCATATTGCATAAAGCTGGGTATGTTATGTACTGAAATAGTGGTTGGCTAGTAATGTGCAAAAATGGCTTCCATCTCCTGACAATTTACATTACTGCCTTTCATGATTTGGTACCAGTATACTTTCGTCTCTCTTTGTTCCTGCATTTTGAGTTGCTCCATTTGCTGCACCACCAGTCATAACTGTTCCCGCGATCATTACTTTATCTTCGCTGCTTCATAGGATTCTAATCCTAGTAATCGCATCATTTTAACTTGTTGAATTTTGCTGGTACAAGAAGTACAATTTGTAGTGAACAATATTTTTATTGTATGGAAGAAACAGGTATTATTACATAGCTAAAGGAAAAAATATAGTATGAAACAGTACCAGGTAACTAAGTCTTGTTTCGAACAGAGCGACGAAAGTCGAAGATTTAACATGATTATACGACGGGGGTAAATCTCCCTTATTTAATAAAAAAATATCATTGATCCATATGTCACTTTTTGGAATGATTGTTCTGTCTAGAGTATTCTCTCTCTCTCTCTCTCTCTCTCTCTCAGAAGATAAATGTAAGGCACAGGTCAAAAAGAACGCAAAGCCAGAAAGCCATTAAAGAATCGCGTTTCCCTGTAATTTGGAGTTCATTTCAAGGTCTCGTAATTAAATTATTTCCTTAGCGTAAACAAACCTCTTGATATATTTTCGCGTTCTTTTTCCTAAGCAACCATCTGGACTTATTTGTGGCATTGAAACGTCACGTTACGTTGTGGGTCTCACGTTCCATAATGCTTGACTCTTAAAAAAATGTTTAGGATGTTTGAACCTTCTCCGTTTTAGGAGAAAATGTTGTATGAACTGCGGGAAGTCTTACGTATTCTGCCCTAAAGTGGAAAACTGCAGTATCTGCAAAATTTTCGAAATTGGGATATGCCACTTATTGGGCTCGTGAAACACTAATACACAAGTTACTGCGGTTTCAGAATGATTCTTCAGTGCTTTATTTAGGGGGAGTCCCATTTGCAGTATCTGCAAAATCAGTAGTAAGGCAATGGAAAACTGCAGTCCCTACCATCTTTCTCAGTTTTGTATTTTTGCAGATACTGCAATCTTCCGTTTTAGGGCAGTATTATAAGTCTCTCTCGCTGGCAGTGACATAATGTAAGACTTTGCTTCAAGTATTGTTGAAGGGACGAGTTCTCAGTGGATGCTAATACACTTCTCAAATTAATGAGTTTCAAGTATACTAGGCGTAATGACCTCATGAATGAGGCTTAAGGAGGTAAATACTGAAATCTAGAACGTCGGCTTGGCATTCATTTGACAAAGTTGTTTGGTCGTCCAAGTTTCCGACTTGTGGCTCCAATTACCTTTTGTTCAGGTGAAGTTTTGTCTAGTATCTTTGTCCTTTGTTTCTTGATTTCACTTCTTGTTTATCTTATTATTTTCAGTAAGATAATTCTGCTCAGTGTTGACATTTTCAGGCATATTTTTCTTATAAAACTGCATTACCTTCCCTTTCGATCATGTTACTGTTCTCTCTCTCTCTCTCTCTCTCTCTCTCTCTCTCTCTCTCTCTCTCTTCTTCTTCTTCTTCTTCTTGTCAGTAAAACAGGATGAGACCAAATATTCTCTCTCTCTCTCTCTCTCTCTCTCTCTCTCTCTCTCTCTCTCTCTCTCTCTCTCTCTTCTTCTTCTTCTTCTTCTTCTTCTTCTTCTTGTCAGTAAATCAGGATGAGACAAAACATTCTCTCTCTCTCTCTCTCTCTCTCTCTCTCTCTCTCTCTCTCTCTCTCTCCTTCTTCTTCTTCTTCTTCTTCTTCTTCTTCTTCTTCTTCTTCTTCTTCTTCTTGTCACTAAATCAGGACGAGACAAAACATTTTCCGTGTCTCGTCTTCTCCAGATCACAGGTAAGAAAGGCATAAGCCAAAGCGGATTGGACAGGATCTGTGACTTCGTAAGCGTCCTAAAATTTCCTTAATGATCTTCGGTTGTGTCCTTTTACTGGTTATCTTTACTCCTTTGTCGAGTCCGATTCCTTCCTTTCCATTGTCCAAGGACACGCTACTTCTGCTTGTGGATTATTTTTCCTCTCTCTCTCTCTCTGTCTCTCGTCGAAGCTAAAGGTCCGTTCGCTCAGGTTCTTAGACTATCCATTTGAGGGAGCAAACTCATCACCTCTTCCTATATATTCTATATCTGGTGAGAATTGCTGTAATTTTTTTGTCATTTCAAAGGAAGATGTTTTCTTTGAAAGGAGGAAGATTTTCATCCTTCTGCTGAAAAAAGTTTTTGTGTTTTAATTCCAGTGCTGTGATTCAGTAATGCATATTTAAAATTTGCGTTCCATCCCTTGTGGAAAGATGTATAACGCGTTCCTATAAGCCAGCTACTCTCTGTACCTCTCATTTTCAGAAGAATGATCTTTCAACTTACTCAGGGCTCCTGATCACCGCGTTTTATTTCTGTAACGTAATGTCATCTGCATGGTTTATTATCCGCAAGATTTATTTCCTACGTGGTTTATTTTCTGCATGGTTTATTTTCTTGTAAGGGTTGGGGACCTTTCGTAATGTTGATTATAGTGGCCTCTTTCAATACTTAGGGTATTTTTAGAGTGCGTTTATGTATCATGGATATGTAAAGCTTCAGTGCTTCTTCTGTTTTAAAAGATAAGTTAGGCATCATTACCGCGACAAAGCTTCGTAATGGAAGGTATCAGGTTAAATGTAGTGGGAATGTTACCCAACCATTAATGTTTAGGCTTGAAAAGCGTCAATGTGATCTTGCTTCGCGTAGTGCGTCAGTAACGAACCTCTCTCTCTCTCTCTCTCTCTCTCTCTCTCTCTCTCTCTCTCTCTCTCTCTCTCTCTCTCTCTGTGAGAATATTCCCAAGTCCTGCAACTTATGCATCTTATAGTTAATTAAAAGTTTTAACCACAAAAATGGCCCTCCATTTTCAGAAAAAGTAAGCCTATGCCGTTCGTACTTTTAATTTGCAGTTTTTTTTTATCGTTTGCCGTCGAGGAAATTCGCCCAAAATTATAATTATTCAATATTTAATGATTTTCATAGTTATAGTTTAGCCTGTGATCACATAGAAAGTCATGGCTACTTTATCAGTTAATTTATAGTTAAATGTCATTGGCGTTATTCCTGTTTATACTACTGTAGTGTCCTGTTGTAAAAGAGGCTTTCATTTCGATGAAAGTTGCGTATAACACATCTCGTAAGTCTTTCAGACGAATTGATATTAATTGCTTGGATCGTAACGCGACGACTGGATCTGACTGTAGTTGTAATTTTAAGTACAAACGCCATTTTTGGTTTTGCAACATTATCAGCAAGCTCTAGCGACGATGGTGTATGTACTTTAGACTTGCTATGTTCACAATCCTAATCACCATCAACTTTACCACCGCCACCACCACCATCCTCCTCATCATCAACGGATGAAAGTTAGCAGTCCACAAGTTTGACATTTTCCGAAAACAAAAAATGTCCCCCAGACAACAAGCCACAAACCACCATTAACTGAATGTTTAATCAGCTAACCTGGCAAACAGCGCTAACGACGTGGGAACCTTAAAATCAACAAAAGACACTCGCGAGTTTCTAATTGGTTCCTGCAACTTTTGAGTAGTTCTTCCCAAGGCAAACACAGGCTCATTCCACAATAAAAAAAAAAAGTAGGAATGTAAGTCATCAGTCACGTGCCTATGTAGAATCGAATGTAGAATTCAGGCCAAAGGCCAAGCACTGGGACCTACGAGGTCATTCAGCGCTGGAACGGAAATTGGCAGTGAAAGGTTTGAAAGGTGTAACGGGAGGAAAATCTCAAAGCAGTTGCACTATGGATCAGTTGTTGGGAGAAGGGTGGAAAGCAAGATGGAAGAAAGAGAACATGAAAGGAGGTACAGTAAAAGAAACTAAGTGGGTTGCAGCTAGGGGCCGTAGGCACGCTGCAAAGAACCTCAGGTAATGCACTATGAATATATATATATATATATATATATATATATATATATATATATATATATATATATATATATATATATATATATATATATATATATATATATATATATATATATATATATATATTATATACTGTATATATAATGTCCAGGATATCTGGAACTGTACAGACTCTTAAGCGAAGCTGGGTTACTGAACGCTGTTGGGTAATCAACCCGCCAGGCCTGATAAAAGAAAAACATTTAATTGCGTTGCTGAGCCCTTGATAAACAACGGCCTTTCGGGAGGTTGTTGTTTTTCCTGAATTGCATTCAGTCCTTACGTAATAGTTGTTGCAAATAGAAGGAATGTTAACCTGGTTTGTGTCTGGTTTTGTGTTCAAATATAAACAAGTAAATCGAGTTTTCTGTACAGCGTATAATCAAGGCCACCGAAAATCCATCTATCTAGCCTCAGTAGTTTTTATTTTATTTATATGGTTAAAGTTGGCCATAATCGTGCTTCTGGCAACGATATAGGCCAGGCCACCACCGGGCCGTGGTTACAGTTTCATGGGCGCGGCTCATACAGCATTATACCGAGACCACCGAGAGATATTTTCGGTGGCCGTGATGATACGCATTAGCGGCTGTACAGAAAACTCGATTGCGCCGAAGCAACTTCGGCGCATTTTTTACATTTTTTTTTTTTTTTTTAATGTTCACCATCCCGTAAGTAAATTAACCTTTTCATCAAATTCTGTTAATTGTAGAACTTCCAGCCGTATTTTAGAAACCTTTCTCCCACCTTTCTGATTAGGCCTAAGCGACCGCCACTCAAGAAGGCTGAAGAATTTCTCACTTAATATAACATCTTAGTTATTATCCTCAATATCGACCGTTGAAGCTCTAATGGACTTGGGTTGACGATACCAGATTTACTGTACGGGGCTGTATTTAAGATGCGTTGGTGCAATGGTTAAATTTGAAATAGGCTTCTTGGGAATAGCCTATTTTTCCGCCGGGTTAAATTGAAGTACTCGTAGGCGTCCTGCCCTATTTTGCAGTTTCTCGGAAAGTTAATCTTGCCAATGTCTCTGTTTCAACCTCCCATTAAATTAGCCTCTTCGGTTTTTATATTAGAATTTGCTTATGTTAGTCGTTTAGGGGCTGTGAAACTTTTCGTCACGCGATCCAATCAGCCGTTTATAAAAATTACCCTGTAGGCGGGGTGGGGTTAGTGCCATCATTTCACCTTACGCGGAAGGCTGTAGGCATTACTTTAATCATCTTTGCAGCGACCCTTCGGCCCCTAGCTGCAACCCCTTTCATTCCTTTTACTGTACCTCTGTTCATATTCTCTTTCTTCCATCTTACTTTCCACCCTCTTCTAACGATTGTTTCGTAGTGCAACTGCGAGGCTTTCCTCCTGAGACACCTTTCAAACTTTTTTTACTATCAATTTCCGTTTCAGCGCTGAATGACCTCATAGGTCCCAGTGCTTGGCATTTGGGCACAAAATCTTTATTCCAACTTTCATATAAAGATAGCATTAAAAGCAAATTTAGAATGTATTCAACCTCTCGTTAAGTCAGCTTTGAATTTTGTATTGGAATTTTTTTTATATTGGAATTCGTTTACGTCAAACCAATCAGCCGCATAAAAATAGAATTAAATACAAATAAAAAATAATGAGAATAATGAAAAAGGAGATTAAATAAACTATTTTAAAAGACGCTGAACGGACTTTAATGATGAATTTGTCAATTTCGTTACTCGAACCAGTCAGCCATATAAGAATAGAATTAAATACAAATAAAAAAAATACTGAGAATAATGAAAGTGGAGATTAAATAAACGCTGTTAAAAAACGTTAAAGGGAATTTAAAGATGAATTTAAATTTCTGTTACTCGAACCAATCAGCCATATAAAAGGAAAATTGAATTGAAAAATAATATAAATATAAAGAATAATAAAGTATTAAATTCAAAATAACATGTTATGAACATAACAAAAAGATTAAATACAACATGTTAAAAGATGTGGAAGGGAATTGATGATGAATTTGTAAAAAGATAAATAAATATACTTCGCATCCACACCGTTTCTGTGGAACGCGAGTCGGAGCGGAAAACTTTTACGGGAAAAATGGATTGAAAATCAGAGAATATTATTTCCTGGCTGAACCATATACACTGATGCAGACACACGCACACACACCTATATATGTATCACACATACATAAATATAAATATATTATGTGTATTTACATAAGTATATGTATATATATATATATATATATATATATATATATATATATATATATACACACACACAATTACTTGCATAAATACACACACACACACACAGAATAATATTGAAGATAGAAATGAGAAAGACCTGAATGATCAAGAGTAGAACATTTTAAAGATACTCAGTAATGCGAAGATGATATGGAGGTGACAGCGTAAAGGCGATGGATGAGAAACCGGTCGAGATAACAGTCGGAAATAGATAGACAAAGATCGAGGTAACAGTCAGAAATAGGTAGACAAAGATCGAGATAACAGTCAGAAATAGATAGACAAAGGTCGAGATAACAGTCAGAAATAGATAGACAAAGGTCGAGATAACAGTCAGAATAAATAGACAAAGATCGAGATAACAGTCAGAAATAAACAGACAAAGATCGAGATAACAGCCAGAAATAAACAGACAAATAGACAAAGATCGAGATAACAGTCAGAAACAGATAAATAGACAAAGATCGAGATAACAGTCAGAAACAGATAAATAGACAAAGATCGAGATAACAGTCACAATGGAACAGCCTTCGAACTTAAATTAGAGAACAGCTAAAAAAAAAATAAATAAACAAACTGTGGAAAATGAAATTAAAGAATAGCTAAAAAAAGAAAGAAGAAAAAACTGTCGAAAAATGAGAATCAAAAATAAGAATTTTCATATATAAAAATTTGATGCGGTGGTTTTGGAAAGTGATTAACAGGTTGTCCAGGCCAGGATGCCTCTTTGAGGCTCAATGGACTTCACGGGAAATGGTCACAAATCGCTTTACCTCAGTGGGATTACTCTCTTTTTATTGTGTCTCGTATTGTTAGGCGAGGCTGAAGCTACATATATATATATATATATATATATATATATATATATATATATATATATATATATATATATATATATATATATATATATATATATATATATATATATATATATATAAAATTAAAAGTATATAACTTGTTGAACACGTTTTTACTTGTCTTGTTATGATGTATTACAGTGTAATCCTTACCAACTTCAGACGTTTCCATTGCAAATAATAAGGTTGTGAATATGCAGGCGTTTCCATTGCAAATAAATTTACGAATAAGCACGTATTATTTGTCACTTGTTCACTGTTGGCAGTTAGATCTGAGTTAGCGTTGCAATTTGATTTTGGAAAGACTTTAAAGAAGTTAGGAGTTTTCAGAAGTCATAAGTTCTGTCTTTTGTCTGTCATCAGTACCCCCGTAGGGGGGTAGTGCCTTCAGCGCACCTCACGGGGTGCACTGTGGGCATTACTAAAGGTTCTTTGCAGCGCCCCTACGCCCCCAGGCTGCAACCCATTTCATTCCTTTGACTGTACCTCCGTTCATATTCGCTTTCTTCGATCTTACTTTCAACCCTCTCCTAACAATTATGTGCAACTGCGATGTTTTCCTCCTGTTACACCTTTCAAACCTACCTACTCTCAATTTCCTATCCAACGCTGAATGACCTCGTAGGTCCCAGCGCTTGGCCTTTGGCCCAAACTCTGCATTCCATTCCATTCCCATTCCATTCCTGTCATGGATACCGGAATGAGTTGTGATAATTAATCCGGCCCCTTTCTAATTATGCACTCCAGCTTAATTTCTTTTCACATCCTCAATTCACATAACACATTTTGAGTCATTTCTTCATTAACAGCATTTTTTACAGTTTGCCATTTCTGAGAGGAGAGGATCTCTGTTGCAAAATCGAACAACGAGGTTCCAGAAACATGGATGAACGAACGAAAGAGAATTAGAACCGCATAAAGTCTTATATGCCAGCGTGGAGAATTTTGTAATCCCCGCCTCTTTTTTTTTTTTTTTTACTGGATAACAGTCCCGCGTTCTGTCCTTGGATTAAGTAGCTCGTTTTCATATATATATATATATATATATATATATATATATATATATATATATATATATATATATATATATATATATATATATATATATATATATGTGTGTGTATGTATATATGTATAAATATGTATATAATTACTGTATATATAAATGTATATATGTATGTATATACATATATATGTATATATATTATATATATACAGTATATATATATATATATAAAGTATATATATATATATACAGAGAGAGAGAGAGAGAGAGAGAGAGAGAGAGAGAGAGAGAGAGAGAGAGAGAGAGAGAGAAAATATGTCCTAAGAGACACGCAATTACAAACCACTGCTGAACCCAACGGCCGATATCACACAAAAGAGAGAGAGAGAGAGAGAGAGAGAGAGAGAGAGAGAGAGAGAGAGAGAGAGAGTCCTAAGACAGAGCCGTCGTAAATAGAGCCATCCCGTCGTGAACCCTCTAGAGTTTCCTCCCTAATCAGTGAGATGGAAGAATCCTTGGCTCATCCGAGAGAGATATCATCTTTCAAAGATATTTCTCTCCCTTTGGCATGAGTTGCTTGATGGGGAAGAGGACCAAAAAAAAAAAAAAAATAAGAAGCAGAATTTGTGGGGAGAGATACCTAATGAACTGAAAATTTTGGGAAAATAGTTTTAATTTATATACTAAAGAGGCAAGGGATCTTTTACGTTCGGTAATCTAAAATAGATTAGAGTTGCTTGGGTTATGTGAGAACAGTGTTTTAGGAAAGGAAGACGATATTTTCTTTTTAAAAACTAAAATAAATGTTTATATATATGTGTATGTGTGTATGTATGTATATATATATACATACTATACACGCACGGTTATGGCTAACTTTAACCTTAATTGAAGTAAAAATTACTGAGGCTAGACGGCTGCAGATTGGGGAAGTTTGTATACACACACACACACACACACACACACACACACACATATATATATATATATATATATATATATATATATATACATATATATATGTATATATATAAATTATATATATGTAGTATATATATATATATATATATATATATATATATATATATATATATATATATATATATATATATATATATATTATATACATTCTCTCTCTCTCTCTCTCTCTCTCTCTCTCTCTCTCTCTCTCTCTCTCTCTCTCTCTCTCTCTCTCTCGTGTCCCTATCCCCTTTACAATGTAGACATCACCTGCTCAAAAGTATTTACACCGAAATCGTCCCATTTAAAAAAAAAACAAAAAAACATCGAAACTTTATTTCCAGTCATTTTTCGATGACAGCAATCAGGAAGCATCCCAATTCTACCGTCATGGCCATAACACGGCCGAATCGAATGAGCGATATGTTATTGATCCGGACGTAATGTCCTCTCACGAGAGTTTTAATGTCATCAAAATGACCTCCATTTCGGATCACAGCAGTGAGCCGACCAAAAAAAAAGGGGGTGGGGGGGGGTCCCAACCCCTTCAAAAAAAAAAAAACTGTTGTGACGAATGTGTTGACATGCAAACCATACGTGAGTGGAAGTGGATTCGGCTGTTAGGTTGTGTGGGAGGAGGGGAGGGGGTGTGGGGAGAGGAGAGGGGGTTCCATTTATGCATTTTCGAGGGGGAAAAAAGATTGACCAGTTCTTGATGTGGTGGTGTTATTTTGGTTGCACTCGTTTGTCGTTTGTGTTTTGGTGTAAACAAACACAGACACATATATATGTATGTATGTATGTGTGTATATATATATATTATATGTATGTATATATATATATATATATATATATATATATATATATATATATATATATTATATGTATGTATGTAGTTATATATGTATGTAGTATGTATGTATGTATGTGTACATATATATACATATACATATATGTATGTATGTTTGTATTCATCGAAGGAATAGGGCTTAGAAAGCAAATTTCAGGCTTATCAAGTCTCGTGGGTATTTCCTCAGCTCAAAAGCCAAAGTTCATTGGATGCGTTGATTATTTTCATATATTTTCCATAATCTTGTTACTTTATTGAGAGAGAGAGAGAGAGAGAGAGAGAGAGAGAGAGAGAGAGAGAGAGAGAGAGAGAGAGAGCAGTTGTGTGGGTTTGTGGTGGCAATTCGTGGATTTCTGACGCATCCAGTTGGCTCTAATGTTGATTTCGGTAATGAAGCGAAGTGTTCCGGTGATTCCGGTGCTACCTGACCGACTTTGAAAGTCAAATCGATTTTGTTAATTCTGTAAATCATGTCTGTGTTGACTCTCCTTGATTTTGAAAGTTAATTTCGTTAATTTTGTGGCGAAAACTTTAGTGCATCGCATATTTCAGGTCCACGAAATCGAAAGTATAATGAATGTAATGTTTTTAATTAGGATATTTTTTTTATTTCTTATTTTGGGCGCATTATTTTAACCGTCTAATTAGGCTGCTTATGTCTGTGATCTCTTCTCGTATTGAAGTCTGGTATTCATTAGAAAGTCGAAAATTTCACAAATCATTAGATTTGTTGAATTGCTTGTTTTCGAAAAGGTAATATTCAGTGGATGCCTTTATGAACCTGTTTTCCATTTTAGATATGTATATATATATATATATATATATATATATATATATATATATATATATATATGTATATATATATATATATATATATATATATATATATATATATATATATATATATATATATATATATGTATATATATATATATATATATCATATATATATTATATATATGTTTTATATGTATACGTATATACAGATATATATATATATATATATATATATATGTATACGTATATACATATATATATATATATATATATATATATATATATATATAGAGAGAGAGAGAGAGAGAGAGAGAGAGAGAGAGAGAGAGAGAGAGAGAGAGTTAACAGATTATTGGCTGTTGAATTGCTTTTTTTTTTTTTTTTGAAAGGATTAAATTCAGTGGATGCCTCTTTGTACCTGTTTTTCATTTTAAACATGAGAATGAGAGAGAGAGAGAGAGAGAGAGAGAGAGAGAGAGAGAGAGAGAGAGAGAGAGAGAGAGAGAGAGAGAGATACGTCTGGGGGATGATAAGTTACCGAAAATTCCTCCACGTGGAAAAATATTGCTTTTGGTTATTGCCCATAAAGTGACCTCATCTTTTGACCTGGGTCCTCCAGAAGGAGATTCGAAGTATATGTCACTGTGGGAATTTTTATTCAGTTTTTTTGTAAACTGTCAGATTTTTAAATTTTAGAATATTAGGTTTGTATTTTCTGTATTGCTGTAATTCGGACATATATTTTTAGGATTTGCATAAGTCGTTCTTTATCATTCATTTATTAACGTTAATTTTATTTCTATTGATGTCTTTTGTGGTAAACTAACGATGTTCTTATAGAAAGATAAACATTATCTGTGAAATTTATGATTTATTTTGATTTATTCTGTCCTCCTACTAAATGCTACTTCTACTTTTAACATCATCGTTTTTTCCTCCCTGACAGGAGGAGAATCGAAAGGAAATTGATGAGTCTTTTTGTACAAGTTTTATTTCTGTCAGTGACACGAGAGATAAGCCTTATCTTTTCCCACAAACGACTTCGGTTGATGTTCCGTCAAGGTGATATGCTGGAACCCTCCTCTCGTTTCTTCTTCTTCTTCTTCTTGTGCGTCTCTGATGGACATATAAAAGGCATTTTCCTTTCTCTATTTTAATTGGGACGCGCTCCCTCTGATTATTTTTCATTAGTAGCTTTCCAGAACGCTTCCTTTTGCTAGTTTTGAATTAGAGTTCACTCATCTCTCCCATTTTTCGTCTTGAATTTTGTGACGGGAATGTTTTCGATAGCACAGATCGTCGACTTCTGTCAAAAAAAAAAAAACATTACCAAGGAGAAGCACTTTTCTTTTACTTTCCGCTTAAAACATTGTTTTATTGACTGCAGAGTTCATCGACTTCATATAGAAACGTAATTATTAAATAACAGTTGAATAGAATTGCATCCTGGAAGTGAAAATTTCAAACATAGCGTATTGCAGGAACTAAGATTTGTTTGAGAACAGTCAACAATAACGAGTTTCTTTTAATATCAGTATTATACAAAAGGCTTTGTATAATACTGATTTGGAAAATAAAAAGGTAAAAAGACTTTCAATCGTGCAGATTCATTATTAGGTTTTTGTAGAGTGGCTCTGTTTCCATCATATATTACTGTATAATATGACAGGAAATAAATATAGAGGAATGAGATTGTAGGTAGATATTTAAATTTTTTTTCAAACTAAGGCTAATTTTTCCTCGTGCTTTTTAAGAACCCAAGGTATGCCTAAGTACCCCAGGCATCGAGAAGGCTAATTGTTTCCGGAGAGCCTGAAGGGGTCTTAATAAATATTTTATGAGAATATTCTTTTTAGCTTGCAAACATAACATCTATCTGTCTATCTATCTATCTATCTATCTATCTATCTATCTATCTATCTATCTATCTATCTATCTATCTATCTATCTATCTATATATATATATATATATATATATATATATATATATATATATATATATATATATATATATATCTTTATATGTGATTATAAACACTCTGACATATTGTTGATTTATATATTTCTCATAACCACGGGGAAAAATTAAAGTCTGGGTATAGGTTTGTTTCCAAGCCATTAACGGAGTCATTCGTTAATGGCTTGAAAATAAAGTCGAAACTGGTTAGTTTTTCTTTAGGTTATATATATATATATATATATATATATATATATATATATATATATATATATATATATATATATATATATATATATATATATATATATATATATATATCTGTATACATGTGTTTGTTTATGTACAGCATGTATATTATGTATGTATGTATAGCCATAAATCCTACGCTTCTTTGAAAATGAGAATATAGGTAACGCTGCGTAATCCCCTTTGAAATGCCTATTTTTGGAGGAGATTATTTAATCTCCCCTCGCTGGAAACCTTTTCCCTGAAATAGCGTTTGAAATTTATTACTCAAAGCCACTTTATCAACAAATTGACTCTATCACTCTGCCTTTCATTCTTTAAGCCGGATTATTGTCATTTGTCTGGCTCAGTTTCGCTCTCTCTCTCTCTCTCTCTCTCTCTCTCTCTCTCTCTCTGTGATATGAAAGGGGAGTTACTGAGGCTGTTTGTGCTGTGCCCCTGACATATTTATTACCCAGTAGTCAATTATTGCAGAGAGAGAGAGAGAGAGAGAGAGAGAGAGAGAGAGAGAGAGAGAGAGAGAGAGAGAGAGAGAGATTAAACTAGCTCTGTCTTTGTTACACAACAGGCAAAATTACCCTTGGCACCCCATCAAGAAATATTGACTCCAAATTGATAACAGCATTAAAGTTGCAACGGTGTGTATGAATAGTCTGATGCTTTTGTGTGCTTTATAGTCGCCGTCATTTTTTCAATAAAACGCATACAACTAGGATATAGAATTAATCTCTCAGTTCCTATATATATATATATATATATATATATATATATATATATATATATATATATATATATATATATATATATATATATATATATTATATATGCTTTTAAATGTGAACCTGTCAGCATCACTTAATATCGAATTCACTTTACCAGGGTAATATCTTACATTCAGGAGGAAGTATAATTGAAATTGGTCCTTATATATATATATATATATATATATATATATATATATATATATATATATATATATATATATATATATATATATATATATATATAAAATATACACAGTGTTTATCGTTGTTATTTTGTATTCATTGAGATATGGTAAACAAATAAATAGCGGGACACGGAGGTCCCAGCCTGATATTGAAAGACTTCTTGAGAACTGAAATATTAATGCAGAAATACGTCGGGCGCTAGAATACATTCCTTAGGAACACCAGTCATCATCCTCTGTCATACTGACAAGGGAGGATTTATTTGTTACCAAGTTTTTGTTGTGCCTGTTAGTATGCCTCTGTCCTTCATATTCGCATCAATCAAGTTATGTTTTTAAGAGTGTTTCTTGAGTCAACTATTCCTGGAGGCACTGTGTCCCACCGTGCAGTGTCCAAAAGGAACGGAATCTAATTTGGCTTCTCGGAGGCCCGGCCACTTCTTTATGGGATAAATTGCTTCGGGTTGTTTAAAAAGTCGCGAAGAGTCCCGCCTTTGATACCTCTGAACTAGATTACGGTTGCAGGAATTTAAAATGGGTCTTTTGTGCGCCGAGGTTTTATAGAGGACGTTGACTTTGAATACGATCCTCTTTCTTAAGGGGAATTAATTGTTCACGTTTGAGATGTTCTAATGATATGATATTTTTCGTCTAATCCGACTCCGTAAAATTTTGTAAATTGTCTTGTAGGGGAAATGGTTGCCATGGAGTGGCTTGTATTTTCTCTCTCTCTCTCTCTCTCTCTCTCTCTCTCTCTCTCTCTCTCTCTCTCTCTCTCTCGTCGTGATGTCGTTATCTATCTTTGGCCTCACTAAAAAAAGTAGGAAGTAAAATAAGCGAGATTTATTCTTAAAAGGAAACAGCATAAATGTCTTTTGAAATATATATAATTTCTCAGTTTGGGGAAAACTGATGTAGGATGAGACTTACAAAGCCTGGAAGTAGAGGGAAAGAAAGCACAAGAATTATAACTTCAACAGAGTAAATGTTAGTATCCACCACTTCACAGGCGAAGTGAAGCTTTCGTTAGACATGGGGGAACAGTGGTCAAAAAAGTTTTTATAAGAAAGAGACAAAGAGGTGGGCGTGTCGCTATAAAGATGTAGAAAAACTGTAATGGTCGAGTCAGTGGACAACAGAATTTCCTTTGGTGTCCTGCTATGTAGGAGGGAAACAGGGAATGAAATAGTCTAGCACGTGGGTGACTACGGGATACGTAAAACTTCACTAATTAGACAGTTTGAGGTACATGCGACTTTTATAACTTGTAAGTTATCAGCGATATTCGAAGTAATTTGAATTAGTGTGAAGTAATGTGAGTTCCCAAATGGCATTAGAAATTAAAAACCATTGAACTGACTCAGTTTTTTAGTCCTTCCATTCAGATATTTTTCCAGTTGGTGATATTAGATAATAGTAAGATCAATTACAGAGTGAACGTCCGTAACTGAATGTGTATGGAAGGAGAAATGGGTAAATAAATTGCTAAATTATTGACACCTTTGACTAAGGGAAATCGTAGGAAAAGTGATAAGTGTAGGCAAACAGCACTAGAAAGGTGTATAGCAATAGATAAATGATGATGAAATGAAGAGGTAGATAAAACGTTTGACAAGAAAAAGATAAAATGTATTGGCAAAACTTTTCCAACCACCTTTTGCCAAACTCCGATAAGCTCTTTATAGATGACGTTAGAGATGTCTAGACAAGATGAAACATTCTGTCGTATTCCACAGAGAAAATGACCAAACCCCATTGTAAAGCATCCCAGGTTTATCTCGCCATATGAAAGATATACTGGAACGTTGGAATAAAGTAATTTGGCTCGTGCGCAGGATTTTTAAGAGCGCCATTTTTGGGCTGAAATAGAATTCGCAACGTACTTTTATGATGTCTTTTAAGATAACGAAAAATTTCAGGACCCTCTTGAATCTACCTTTTTGATTTTCTTATGTTTTTAGGGACTTTACATTCTCCGTCTTGGGACTGGACACTCGCAATTGTCCCACGGATGATTCCTGATGGGTAGAAAACCCCAGCTACCCTGTGACGATTATTCTGATTCGTTGACTTTATGTACCTACTGGTAGTAGAGTCATGTGCCAGTCTTGGCGATCTGAAATGTCTTCTCGTTGGCTGTACAGATGGCGATTGTAATTACGTCAACTGCAGTACATTAGGAAAGGAAGGAAACTTCAGTCTGGTGAAATTTTCATAGTTATAGCAGGAGCTTATTCCTTAAGAAAATTTAGATTTTTTATTATGTAAAACGTCAGTAACTGCATACCATCATGAGAGCTTGTAATGATGTTAATGTTCTGTATAACGCACAAGTTTTATATACATTAATATTTAATATAATTTATGAAGCGTTACTCTATGGCCGTGTGTGTGTGTGTGCGTGTGTAGAAATTTGTTGAGGTTACTAACCTCAATTACTTTGTCATTGAATTTTGTTGTTGCGACAGCTGATATTTTAACTTTCAATCAGACGATCATCATGAAGTTATCGGAATTTCCAGTAACCTATAAGTTTTGATTCCAAAGGGTTTATATATACGCCACGGTTCTTACACGAGTATCACATTATTTGCTTCCAGTACCGAATGAAAGTGATTTATTTTGAGTTGACATTTAAAAAGCTCACCGGCATCGATACGACGTATTTCTGTACATTTTAGGCCAAGAAATTGCAAAACCATTATATACAACACCTCTTAAAAGGCATACTGTTCACCATTTCACAGACACTAATTTTTTCTCATGAGGGACTGCGGATTATTCACGTCGAGAAATGGTTCGCAATCTTATGTGGTTCCCCCATGAAATAAGGTACGTTTTCTATGAAAGTGACAACGCGACCTTAGGAGAAAATGGATGCAGCATCACTCTATGGGGGTCTAATGTAAATTTAAAGTGGCGAAAGAATTTTTGTTCCCTAGAGGTATTGAAGTTCTTCAATATTGTCATGTATGTAAAACACAAAAAATCTGATTTAGAAATGTAGAAAAATCATAATTTTTAATATATTAATGAAATCTCTCTCTCTCTCTCTCTCTCTCTCTCTCTCTCTCTCTCTCTCTCTCTCTCTCTCTCTCTCTCTCTCTCTCTCTCTCTAGTAAGCGTGTGTGTGTGCAAGTATGTATATGTATATAAATGTGGGTAGGGTGGGAGCTATATAGCTTTAATATGCAAACTGCTGCCCAGAGAGTCGTAATAGACTTGATTTTATATATTTAGTAACGCCCATCATAAATTTTTTTTCTAGCTATGTCGCCACAATGCAGCATTCTATTTGTCATTTTAATTTCGAAGATGTTGTTAGCATCATTGCACATAAACTTTCAAAGTATACACTGTGAGAGTAAAAGTATACAGTCTTAGGATAAAAGTGTACAATCTAAGGTCTTTGGTGATTATCTATTTTTTTATATATATACTTTCGATAGTGACCATCTAAGGTCTTTGTTGAGAATCTACTTTTTTGAATATACTTTCGACAGCGGCCATGCCCTATAAGTTACAGTGCCTTAACTTTGACCTTAGTTTTTCCTTTTCACCTGAAATCCTTTGTGCTTTTTTTTTTTTTTTTTTTGTAAGGAAATAACATTGCTCCTTAAATAATTTGGTAACCGCAAACCAAGATCGAAATAGCTGTGACGGCTCTCTGTGGAAAACGCACCAATGAATTATTTGAATGGCTCTGTTCTCTAAATCTTGATTATTTTTCCTCAAAGTTTTGGTTGATATTGATGGCTTTAACTTGCTCCAGGCGAATGAGGGACGAAGTTATCTCCCCCATTAGATTACCCCGATTAGGAAGAGAGTCCTCAGAAACTTGTGCCACAGAGATATCCTGTTTCCTTCGGGTCATTTCCTCTGATATCACGTAATTTTTTTTTTTTTTTTTCTGAATGGAGTTTTGTTCTGGTGGTATGCATTCATACATTTTTCAATGGCTTTTTTTAAACTAATAGATAAGTTAATAAATAATATATATATATATTCATATGTATATGTTATATATATATATTATATCCACACTTTTTTCATTTTATTTTTCTCGTTTTATTAACTCCCTTTGCTTTATTCTTTTTTTTTTATTGAAGTGAGTTCTTAAATATTGCAGACACCGGCTTTCTCTCTCTCTCTCTCTCTCTCTCTCTCTCTCTCTCTCTCTCTCTCTCTCTCTAAAGTAGGGAATATCTAGTCACGCCTTTATTGGAATAGAATACGACCAGGTCAACGTTTACCTTTCAGAAAGATATTTCTTCAAAATCAGTTAAACAAATAAGAAAAAGAATTGTGAAAATGAGTGACAAGCTGGGCTTCATTTTATGGAAATCATAATCAGTCAGCTGACAGAATCCTGACGTTCAGAAGACTAAATCGTGCCTTGATACTTCTTGATCACGGAACACGGAAGTATTAAAATGATTGTCTATCTCTTTCCCGTGTTCCATTGCCATTAATTTCCCTTCCCTGAGTTCCATTGCCATTAATTTTGCATGACCTTATCGCACTGAAAGACGCTGCCTCCTTTGTTAACCTCCCGTTTCAGGAACTGGAAGGAAATTAAACGAGAATGAAGACGGCTGCTCATTTTTCAAAGCCGGTTTGGCTAAGACGAGGACTTCCTCTTTTTGAGGATAAACTTCTTTCTGTTTGCATTGCTGTGGCCCCGTGGGTGGGTAGTGCCTTCAGTGCATCTCATGCGGTGCACTGTAGGCACTCCTTAAGGTTCTTTGCAGCGTGCCTTCCTTAGGCCCTCAGCTGCAACCCCTTTCGTTCTTTTTACTGTACCTCCTTTCATATTCTCTTTCTTCCATCTGACTTTCCACCCTCTCCTAACGACTGATTCATAGTGCAACTGCTTTGAGGTTTTCCTCCTGTTACACCTTTCAACCTTTAACTGTCTATTTCCGTTTCAGCGCTGAATGGCTTCATAGGTCTCGGTGCTTTGCCTATGGCCTAAATTTTGTATTCAATCAATCAGTCAATTAAATTGCTGTGGAGACTTTCCTTTACTGACAGCATGGGATTCTAGGTAAATATGCCTTGAATATAATTCTTAAAATTTTGGATTGAATCGTGTTTACATGGGTGTGTTTATATTGCAGTAAAACATGCCATAAACACAGGTCGACAACTTATCGCAAACACATCACAGTCAAGTTGAATACAAATCGATGACTTATTGATAGTTCTAACCTGTGCTTCGTGTGGTTATTCAGCGTCCTCAATGGTTCGTTCTCTTGTTTTCAACCTGTTCGGGACGTGTATCCGATTAGTTTCCGACGTGTTTTTGTGACATGGTCTGCTGTATTGTGGACGCACCATAATGACAGCCTTGGTGGAAACAGGAATTAGAAAGTAAATTCAGAAGCTGGAGGTCAAACAGTGAACCTCATTTTAAACACTCACAATAATCATTTCAACACTTTCAAGTAGTCAAAGTTATTTTAAGTAATTTTGACTGAAGTAGCTTGTCATTATTCTTCCTCAGTATGTATGTATGTAAAGATATAAGATATATATATATATATATATATATATATATATATATATATATATATATATATATATATATATATATATATTAGTAATTTAGTAATTTCGTAGCTGTTCCTTTTCCTTCTGTTACCTCCAAAATAATTTCCCTCCATTTCGTAAGCCCTAAAAAAAAAAAAAAAATTATCCTTTCCATTCTGTATTTTACTTTTGTGATTTTCATCCCATCCCGTCCCGTTCTCCAATAGCAATTTTCCCAGAAGTCAGAGTACAAACGTGATTATAACAATCCCCCGGTGGATTGGCTGACCCGATATCATTATTACATTATTATCGCTGATGTTTTCTCTCTGGCAATCATGCAGAGGGCAAAGTAAAGATTGCTTTTCTTTGAACCGGGACTTTTTGATTTCGTTTGAACTGGAATCGTGGAAAGGAAGCGAATGAGATTTTTTCTTTCGTCATAATCTGCATTTTGATTATGACGGCGAAATTTGGTAATGCAGGATATATATATATATATATATATATTTTCTCCGAGAGGCATTGTTGAGTCTATTTTTGAAGTATTCGTGAATGAGGTTTACATGTCAGATACAATCTAAAGCAGTGGTTCTCAACCTGGGTGGCACGCCGCCCCCCTAGGAGGCCGTCAGCAATTTCCAAGGGGACGCGAGCCGTAGGGAAATATAAAAAATTCTCTAATATTCTTTTTTCTCTTAACAAGAGTCGCTAATTCATTCCCAAGAATAAAAACGCCTGATCTTTCTCTTTTTTTTTCCCTTTAAATCTGGGAAGAAATTTCACTCATAGATGCAAAGTGGGGGGCGTGGAGGGAAGGACCAACTCTTAGAGGGGGCGTGGTAATACTAAACAGATTAAGAACCACTGATCTAAAGGTTGTCCGCCTTATTTTTATATCTTTTTCTTTCTATCTGATTATTTCCAACGCTCGGAAAAGCCTGGTTCCTAATTATGGGTTGACTTCTGAGACGTTTTTCCCTAATAATCAAGGAAAATCTTTTTCATTGAGTACAATCATCTGATTTGTTTTCAAACTTCTGTCCATATTCTTCCTTGAATCACGTAAATTTGATTTTTTACTGAAAGATGTAATGATTTGGCCTTTGACCAAGCGCGCACAGTGGTTCCCAGCTAACAGAACAACATTACATCCTTTTGTTCAATTAATGCTGACAGCCATATTTGGTAAACTTCAAAATCCCCACAGAGATCCCTACAAAGAAGGGTGATATTTCTGTATTCTCGAGTACTCCCCGTCTGGGGAAAACGACTGTATTTGTATACATACATATATATATATATATATATATATATATATATATATATATATATATATATATATATATATATATATATATATATATATATATGTATGTATGTATGTATGTATATATATATACACGAATTAATTTTATCACATCACGTGATTCATATACAAGCATTAAGGCACAAATGTCCTTTAATATCCAATTCATTGATGGCCTTGTGGTTTAAGGTGCGTCACTGTAGTCCTGAGTTTTTGTCTTTTGTGGTTCGAGCCCACGAGACGACGAACTTATTATCAACTAAAAAATTCCCCTTCGGGCAACATATATGAAAATATATTATTTCCGAGGTAGAGCGGATTGGATATTAAAGGACATTTGTAGCTTAATATTATATATATATATATATATATATATATATATATATATATATATATATATATATATATATATATACATACATACACACACACACACATTAGTTCCCCTTTATCCGCACCTCCAAATTCACAGGATTCACTTTACGGGTTGCAGTAGCCCCACAGCAAAAAAAAAAAAAAAAAAAAAACAAGAATAGTACACAAGTGCTAAATTCCAAAAGTAGAAAAGATATTTCATGAACCAACAAAGGAGCGGAGACTGTAATACTCTGAAAATTGTCCCGCGCAACAATATCCACACTATAGAGAATATACTAACTCATATCCCTTTGTATCTCATAGCCACACTTGCCCGGCCTATTTCCCCATCGCTCGTTCAGTATTTTTCAGAATGAAATGTGCAGCAGTAGAGGACGTTGTCGTTGTGCCTCTGGCTGTAGCCGAGTTAAAAATTTCCAGTGATTGCTGGGTTTTTGCTAGAGCGTATGAGTGCCTTTATTAGAGAGAGAGAGAGAGAGAGAGAGAGAGAGAGAGAGAGAGAGAGAGAGAGAGAGAGAGAGAAACATTGCTGTTTGATATTGTAGGATGAGGGGAATTAATGTTCTTTACAGAAAGTGTATTAATCAGTTAAACTTTTCCACTTGTGTGTTTGCAAATACATGAAAACATGCAATATATGTATATGTATATATATATATATGTATATATATATATATATATATATATGTATATATATATATATATATATATATATATATATATATATATATATATATATATATATATATATATATATATGTAATAAATTGACCCCATCAAAAGTTAAAATGTAGAAATTTAATGTTATATATTTCAGAAAAAAACTGTCTCCCTCTAAAGGCAGATACACTGTCTGCTTGTAGAGGGAGACAATTGTTCTCTGAAATATACAGCATTAACTTTCTACAATTTGGCGTTTTTGTGGGCTCCTTTTATTAAACGGAGTTCTGTTTTAACAGAAACTATTTCATAATCATATATAAAATATTTCATAATCATATATATATTTGCACTGTCACTGAATTCTAAGCAAAATTATCCGCGTATGCATTGCGTTTTGTACGCTTGTAATTGATGTTTAGCCAAGTATAAGACACGTATCCTTTTTTCACGGATATCCTCGATTCCTACCTTTCACAACGAAGTTCTTTCGCTGACTCCACATTCCTTTCTTCTCTCTCATTTCTTTTTCGTTCTTAATCCCTCACTATCCCCTTCTACGTCCAAGTCTTCTCTTTCTCACCCTTGCAAATGCAGGCACGCCTTTAACCCGGTCTGCCGAAATATTAGGTCCTCCGTTATCCTACGAGTTTCACATGCAATTATTTACGCAATGGCGTCGTATTTTTTGCTTAGACAATATCTCTAATCCATAACAAGAGCGTTGTGAGTAAGTGCTTTTGGATATAATGATTTTGGGTTTTTAAGTCTTATGGGAATTTTTTTCCATGTATTTTCTTTTTTGGGGCGGGTGGGAGGGTAAAAGGGTTTCAGAATAGAGAATGTATTCCAAAATTTCGTGGCAGCTGGAAATTAAGGATCATTTCTTCATATGTATCATATGTAAATACATATGATACAGCTTTGCACACACGCGTAATATATATGTATATATATATATATATATATATATATATATATATATATATATATATATATATATATATATATATATATATATATATATATATATATACACACACACACACACAAGAAAGAGACAGAAATACCAGCAGACACGTAAGAAACATTAATAGACACCTAGCAACCCTTCTTCCGCAAACATCTCGCATTCCCACGCACTCGATTAGCGTACATCACATGGAACGCGTCCGCGCCAGAAAATCCGCGCCTGCGCGTAGGGAGCGCGGAATGATGATGGATCCGGTCTCATTCTTCGTTTGCATCCCGAGGAGATGGATTTGCAGATGAGTCGGCGTTTCCTCTGAAAAGACGGATTCTTCGTAGTCCGGAAAAGGCGGATTCTTCCAAGTGCGGATGATTTGCAGCGGGTCCGTAGTCTCGCACTTTATCACAGTGGTTCTTGAAAGCCTTTTATTACCACGCCCCCTCTGAGAGTTGATCCTTCCCTCCATGCCCCCGCCCCTCACTTCCATCTATGAGTAAAATTCCCTTCCAGATTTAAAGAAAAATAAAATAAAAAAGAGAAAGAGTAGAGGCATTTGTATTCTTTTGGGAATGAATTACTGAGATGCTCGACACTGCTCCTTATCGACTCTTGTTAAGAGGATAACGAGTATAATTAGAGAATTTTTTTGTTTATCCCAAGGGCTACCGCCCCTTGAAATTGCTGACGCCCCCTGGTTGAGAACCACAGGTTTATCACTTCCGGATGTGCGATTCGAAAGTCTTTCTAAAAATGGGAGCGGGTCTGATGAATCTGATCGCCCGGGTTAAGGCCTTTTAACTCTTTGTTATTTATTGGGATCGATTTTCCATTAGGCTTTGAACGTAGTACGTTACTAGGTTTTGTAAATTCTCTCTTTGCTAATTTAATTCTTCAGTGTTTTATTTAGAAAATAAATGGTTGTAGTGTGTTTGTGAGAGTATCTCTCTCTCTCTCTCTCTCTCTCTCTCTCTCTCTCTCTCTCTCTATATATATATATATATATATATATATATATATATATATATATATATATATATATATATATATATATAGTATATGTGTAGAATCTACTGGTCACTTTTACCAAATACATAAGTAATTGTAATAGCCATAATGCCCTCTGAAATTCTCGAATTCTTCGCGCTTTTTTGGATATGCTTGTCGCGACCGGGCATCACAGTCTCTTCAATTTCTTGCGCTTGGATCTTACGGCTTTGTAGTGACAAGCATATCCAAAAAGCGCGAAGAATTCGAGAAGTTAAGAGGCATTGTGGCTATTACAATTACACACACACACACACACACACACACACACACACACACACACATATATATACACAGTGTATATATATATATATATATATATATATATATATATATATATATATATATATATATATATATATATATATATATATATATATATTATATATATATATATATATATATATATATATATATATATATATATATATATATATAGAAATATCAACACACAATCACGTGTGGAACAGAAATAAAATTTCTGACTCACGTGGGATCGAACCCAGAGTCTCTCAGGTGGAAAGCTGAGGCGTTATCCACTGGGCCATACAAGTCTAAAAGAAGTTGAACCTGAGAGCAACTGCACCAAGGAATTACCTGGGCAAGCTAACTGCTTGCATACCAGCTGAGTTTTCCCCAACTTCCTTGACTCAGCAATGACCCAATAGACAGCATTTCATTCGTATTATCCCTTCTGAGTGAATAAGATAGAAATCATCAACACACAATCACGTGTGGAACAGAAATAAATTTCTGACTCACGTCGGGATCGAACCCAGGTCTCTCAGGTGGAAAGCAAGGCGTTATCCACTGGGCCATACAAGTCTAAAGAAGTTGGAACCTGAGCAACTGCACCCAAAGGAATTACCTGGGCAAGCTAACTGCTTGCATACCAGCGAGTTTTCCCCAACTTCCCGACTCAGCAATGACCAATAGACAGCATTTCATTCGTATTATCCCTTCTGAGTGAATAAGATAGAAATCATCAACACACAATCACGTGTGGAACGAAATAAATTTCTGACTCACGTCGGGATCGAAACCAGGTCTCTCGGGTGGAAAGCAAGGGCGTTATCCACTGGGCCATACAAGTCTAAAAGTTGGAACCTGAGAGCAACTGCACCAAGGAATTACCTGGGCAAGCTAACTGCTTGCATACCAGCAGTTTTCCCAACCCGACTCAGCAATGACCCAATAGACAGCATTTCATTCGTATTATCCCTTCTGAGTGAATAAGATGAAATCATCAACACACAATCACGTGTGGAACAGAAATAAATTTCTGACTCACGTCGAGGATCGAACCCAGGTCTCTCAGGTGGAAAGCAGGGCGTTATCCACTGGGCCATACAAGTCTAAAAGAAGTTGGAACCTGAGGCAACTGCACCCGAGAATTACCTGGGCAAGCTAACTGCTTGCATACCAGAGAAGTTTTCCCCAACTTCCGACTCAGCAATGACCCAATAGACAGCATTTCATTCATTATTATCCCTTCTGGTGAATAGAGATAGAAATCATCAGCACACAATCACGTGTGGAACGAAATAAATTTCTGACTCGTCGGGATCGAACCCAGGTCTCAGGTGGAAAGCAAGGGGCGTTATCACTGGGCCATACAAGTCTAAAAGAGTTGGAACCTGAGCAACTGCACCCAAGGAATTACCTGGGCAAGCCCTAACTGCTTGCATACCAGCGAGTTTTCTTCCCGACTCAGCAATGACCCAATGGACAGCATTTCATTAATTATCCCTTCTGGTGAATAAGATAGAAATCATCAACGCACAATCACGTGTGGAACGAGGAAATAAAATTTCTGACTCGTCGGGATCGAACAGGTCTCTCAGGTGGAAAGCAGAGGCGTTATCCATGGGCCATACAAGTCTAAAAAGAAGTTTGGAACCTGGAGCAACTGCACCCAAGGGTGGGCAAGCTAACTGCATGCATGCCGGCGAGTTTTCACGGTCTTCGACTCAGTAATGACTCAACAGACAGCATTTCATTATGATTATTCTTCTGAGTGAATCAAGACAGAAATCATCAACACACAATCATGGCCCAGTGGATAACGCCCTTGCTTTCCACCTGAGAGACCTGGGTTCGATCCCCGACGTGAGTCAGAAATTTATTTCTGTTCCACACGTGATTGTGTGTTGATGATTTCTATCTTATTCACTCAGAAGGATAATACGAATGAAATGCTGTCTATTGGGTCATTGCTGAGTCGGGAAGTTGGGGAAAACTCGCTGGTATGCAAGCAGTTAGCTTGCCCAGGTAATTCCTTTGGGTGCAGTTGCTCAGGTTCCAACTTTTTTAGACTTGTATGGCTCCAGTGGATAACGCCCTTGCTTTCCACCTGAGAGACCTGGGTTCGATCCCGACGTGAGTCAGAAATTTATTTCTGTTCCACACGTGATTGTGTGTTGATGATTTCTATCTTATTCACTCAGAAGGGATAATACGAATGAAATGCTGTCTATTGGGTCATTGCTGAGTCGGGAAGTTGGGGAAAACTCGCTGGTATGCAAGCAGTTAGCTTGCCCAGGTAATTCCTGGGTGCAGTTGCTCCTCAGGTTCCAACTTCTTTTAGACTTGTATGGCCCAGTGGATAACGCCCTTGCTTTCCACCTGAGAGACCTGGGTTCGATCCCGACGTGAGTCAGAAATTTATTTCGTTCCACACGTGATTGTGTGTTGATGATTTCATCTTATTCACTCAGAAGGGATAATACGAATGAAATGCTGTCTATTGGGTCATTGCTGAGTCGGGAAGTTGGGGAAAACTGCTGGTATGCAAGCAGTTAGCTTGCCCAGGTAATTCCTTGGGTGCAGTTGCTCAGGTTCCAACTTCTTTTAGACTTGTATGGCCCAGTGGATAACGCCCCTTGCTTTCCACCTGAGAGACCTGGGTTCGATCCCGACGTGAGTCAGAAATTTATTTCTGTTCCACACGTGATTGTGTGTTGATGATTTCTATCTTATTCACTCAGAAGGGATAATACGTAATGAAATGCTGTCTATTGGGTCATTGCTGAGTCGGGAAGTTGGGGAAAACTGCTGGTATGCAAGCAGTTAGCTTGCCCAGGTAATTCCTGGGTGCAGTTGCTCTCAGGTTCCAACTTCTTTTAGACTTGTATGGCCCAGTGGATAACGCCCTGCTTTCCACCTGAGAGACCTGGTTCGATCCCGACGTGAGTCAGAAATTTATTTCTGTTCCACACGTGATTGTGTGTTGATGATTTCTATCTTATTCACTCAGAAGGGATAATACGAATGAAATGCTGTCTATTGGGTCATTGCTGAGTCGGGAAGTTGGGGAAAATCGCTGGTATGCAAGCAGTTAGCTTGCCCAGGTAATTCCTTGGGTGCAGTTGCTCAGGTTCCAACTTCTTTAGACTTGTATGGCCCAGTGGATAACGCCCTTGCTTTCCACCCGAGAGACCTGGGTTCGATCCCGACGTGAGTCAGAAATTTATTTCTGTTCCACACGTGATTGTGTGTTGATGATTTCATCTTATTCACTCAGAAGGGATAATACGAATGAAATGCTGTCTATTGGGTCATTGCTGAGTCGGGAAGTTGGGGAAACTTCGCTGGTATGCAAGCAGTTAGCTTGCCCAGGTAATTCCTTGGGTGCAGTTGCTCAGGTTCCAACTTCTTTTTAGACTTGTATGGCCCAGTGGATAACGCCCTTGCTTTCCACCTGAGAGACCTGGGTTCGATCCCGACGTGAGTCAGAAATTTATTTCTGTTCCACACGTGATTGTGTGTTGATGATTTCTATCTTATTCACTCAGAAGGGATAATACGAATGAAATGCTGTCTATTGGGTCATTGCTGAGTCGGGAAGTTGGGGAAAACTCGCTGGTATGCAAGCAGTTAGCTTGCCCAGGTAATTCCTTGGGCAGTTGCTCAGGTTCCAACTTCTTTTAGACTTGTATGGCCCAGTGGATAACGCCCTTGCTTTCCACCTGAGAGACCTGGGTTCGATCCCGACGTGAGTCAGAAATTTATTTCTGTTCCACACGTGATTGTGTGTTGATGATCTCTATCTTATTCACTCAGAAGGGATAATACTGAATGAAATGCTGTCTATTGGGTCATTGCTGAGTCGGGAAGTTGGGGAAAATCGCTGGTATGCAAGCAGTTAGCTTGCCCAGGTAATTCCTGTGCAGTTGCTCTCAGGTTCCAACTTCTTTTAGACTTGTATGGCCCAGTGGATAACGCCCTTGCTTTCCACCTGAGAGACCTGGGTTCGATCCCGACGTGAGTCAGAAATTTATTTCTGTTCCACACGTGATTGTGTGTTGATGATTTCATCTTATTCACTCAGAAGGGATAATACGAATGAAATGCTGTCTATTGGGTCATTGCTGAGTCGGGAAGTTGGGGAAAACTCGCTGGTATGCAAGCAGTTAGCTTGCCCAGGTAATTCCTTGGGTGCAGTTGCTCTCAGGTTCCAACTTCTTTAGACTTGTATGGCCCAGTGGATAACGCCCTTGCTTTCCACCTGAGAGACCTGGGTCTGATCCTGACGTGAGTCAGAAATATATATATATATATATATATATATATATATATATATATATATATATATATATATATATATATATATGCAGATACAACAGTCTTCCATTTTAGAGCAGCTGTGTACACGTGTTCTTTTATATAGTAAAAATACTTACAAAGAATATTTTGCCGATGTTTTATTTTATTTCACTGAAAGCATATTTTCGATTTAGCGCTTATCTCCGATCATTGTAGTTAATCTAGAGCCTAGTCCCTCTTTCCTCACGTGTCATGTGTTTTGCAGTTACATTTCTGAAGGGAAAGATATTTTCAGAGGATAACGAAACACCAGACACTTGTAATTTTTCAGAGAATGAATGCTAGCCTTTTCATTTCTATCAAAGATCTGAAGTTCCGTAAAAAAGGCATACTGTACATGTTACGGGAATTGCTTTCAAGTATCATTTCATTTTTATTCCGCCGGCATAAACGAGCAGTTATTGAAATGGCCGTAAGATAATTATTTATAGCTGCAACTAGAGCAGACCCTCTCTTTTTTTTTTCTTTTTTTCTGGAGAAAGGTTTGGTGTGGGAGGAAATTAAAATTTTGTACCGTCACCCAAAATCATTTTTACTCTTCTCTGTTACTTTTTCCACCAGCTTAAACTAGAAGTTGTTGAAATGGCCGTAAGAATAATTAATTCTTTATAGCTGCCATTAGATCATCTTCCAGACCTCTCTCTCTTTTTTTTTTTTTTTTTTTTTTTTTTTTTTTTTTGAGAAAGGTTTGGTGTGGGCGGAAATTAAATTTTTTGCAGCGTCACCCAAAATCATTTTTATTTTTGCCTGTCATGGCGAAAGGCATACAAAAATGCAAGTCGCATGTTGAAAAAATCCTTTGGCTTTTTTTTCTCTCTCTCTCTCTCTCCCCCGTAGTTATCGTGAGAATAAAGCACGTGTCAGTTGAGACGAATCCAATTAAAACCCGGCCTCGTTTTCAGAACAGCTTATGCAAACGCGCAAACTAAACGCAGGAGTAACTACCCATGCGATTGCAACGACGTAGTAGTTTGTGTATAATATATATATATATATATATATATATATATATATATATATATATATATATATATATATATATATATAATCAAATATAAGGGAGGAAGGAGATAACAGAAAATACAGAAAGTGGAAAATAAAGGCTATATTTCAGAGATCGAACTGTGTCTCCTCAGGCAAATAGTGCCTGAGGAGAGAGACAGTTTGGTCTCCGAAATGTAGCCTTTATTTTCCACATTTTGGCGTTTCTATGGGCTCGCTTATATTTGATGGAATTATGTTTTAACAGAAAATATTTCACAGTCATGTATATATATATATATATATATATATATATATATATATATATATATATATATATATATATATATATATATATATATATATATATATTATATGAACCCATAAAACGTTTGAAAAGGGTAGAAAGTTATAGCTATATTTCAGAGACACTCTGAAATATAGCTATAACGTTTCTACCCTTTCGCTGTTTTTATGGGTTCCTCTTATTAGATGGATTTCTGTTTTAACAGAATACACTCTCTCTCTCTCTCTCTCTCTCTCTCTCTCTCTCTCTCTCTCTCTCTCTCTCTCTCTCACTTTACCTGACCCCAGTAATGATTACAAATATCCACCACGTATTACTAAAAGCCATAAAATTTTCCATTGTAAAAATCCCACTGTACGACTTCAGGATACAGTGTGGAACACGCGCGGGCCAATTCTTTCAGCAAAAACCGCGAAACGAACCGGGAAATGTGTCCACACGCTCGATTTTAATCAGAACTCTAAGCTAATCGGCATGTTTATTAATTTCTGGCGCTGGTCGTCAATGTTTGACACCAATCAAGAAGACAATGGAGGCATACAATGAGCAGCAACAGCAAATGTTTAACAGGTGAATTATTAGACCTAGTACCAGTCCTCTTTCCCCGCCATACCCCCACCCACCCTGCTGTGTAATGATTATTAAACAATTTTTTTTATTGAGAAACATAACATTGACTTTTTGCCACACCTGTAACTTTGTCATTGCAGATTTTATGTTAAATATATTTTTTTTTACGTTTTTACCTTATGCCCCGTTAATTTTATTATATTGTGAATACTCTTGAAAAACAGAGTGCATGTTTTTTTTTTTTTAGAAAATTACGGGAAAATTTTCCTTGAAAAACATAGTGTGGTTTATAGAAAAAGACTAATTACTAATGTATGTATATATGTGTATGTATGTATACAAGACACACATATGTATGTATATATACTGTATATATATAATGTGTATGTATATATTTAAATATATATATAATATATATATACATATATATATATATATATATATATATATATATATATATATATATATATATATATATATATATATATATATATATATATATATATATATATATGTAAATTTGTGTGTATAATAATTTGTGTGCGTGTGCGCGTGCTTGTGCGTTCGTATGCCTATGTATACGCGAGGCCGTATTTTTCCCCGTACTGAAATCATCGGAAAGATCACCATTCCGTCCCCGAATCCTTTGATATCATTACGCATCGTCCCAATCCCAACAACAAAGGTTAACAGATTTCAGGTCAGACGTGACGTCCCGCGCCATTGCCCCCAGGATCCCGTACGGCTTCCCCTTTTATTGGGACCTCGTTAAGTATTGTGAGGACAGGACGTCCATCCTATAGTTTCGTTGACAATAGGAATCCTTACTAATCCCCTTCGGCTCTCTCCCCTGGTTCCCATTCCCATTCCAGTCACCCCTCACCCACCCCCGATATTCCTCTCAGATGCATGCAGTCTCTCTCTCTCACTCTCTCTCTCATTCCATTCCCCCCACCCTGACATTCCTTTCAGATGCATGCAATCTCTCTCTCTCTCTCTCTCTCTCTCTCTCTCTCTCTCTCTTGCCTTCGTCAGGATCGAAGGACATTGAAGGACCTCCATACCTGATCATCCATCTTGACCGCCATTCTTCTCTGGAATTGCAAGGGACAGCGACCTTTGACCTAAGTCAGGGAATCATATTTGGTCGATTTTCTTACTTTCTCTCTTTTCTGTTTTTTCTTTTTGGGGGCGGTGGCGAGAGAGAGACTGAGAGAAATGTCAGGTCAGACCAGAGATAACAAGATGTCAGACAATTCATCTGTTTTCCTTTGGCAGCTCTCCATTACTTTCTTCATGTTTTCCTCTTTGGTATTTATTATTCAGTGTCGTATTTTTCGGAGTGCAAAATTTTTGGGGGGAGGGTTTCTTGGTTTCTCATTAGGCCAAATACTATAGTGAGACTAAGCTGAAAAAAACATTTTTATTTGAATTACAGTTTGAACACAATTAAAGGCCCGGGGGTAATTGCAACAAAGAAAAAAAAGGTGAAGTCGGTATAACTATAACATCTTTAGTTTTTTTATGTTATGTATGGCGCTCAGAGTCTTAATCCTCAGATATTCTGAAATAAAGATTTATTTATCATAATCTGAAGTTAGTGTAAAGTTAGTTAAATGGAACAGTAAAGTTTACCTAATGGTCGTTAGATGGCTACTGGTGAGTACTCGTATTATAAAAAAATTCTCTCTCTCTCTCTCTCTCTCTCTCTCTCTCTCTCTCTCTCTCTGTGTGTGTGTGTGTGTATGTGTGTATGTGTGTACAGTGCATATTTATATACAAAAACTGAGAATATACTTACGTGATTTAGGAAGGCAAAAACCTCTTACTGAATGCGTGGCTGTCTGGCGCAAGTCCGTGGTTTGCGCATTCCGGAAATGCATTAAGTTATCGCCTCGTAACACTGCGGATGGCCTGTCTGCGCTTTCCTCAAAATGCCGACAGCAGTTATTTCTCTTTTGTTACGGCCTTCCTAATGGAAACACTTGTAAGGGTATGGTATGCTGGCCGTAGATAAAGCCACTGCATTAGGATTTTCTCAGAAGAATTCGTGGCTCCAAGTTTCCAGGCGTTTGGTGCATTCCTCCAGTTTGTCTATTTCTCTCTTTTTCCTTTGTCTTTTGAACAGAATTTCTACAAGGTTATTCTTTGTAGGAATGTGGTTAAGTTTTTGGTAATAGAATATTCCTCGTTTTTAGTTTTCTGTAAAAGGAAACGATTGTGCCGGCTTTGCCTGTCCATCCGCACTTTTTCTGTCCGCCCTCAAATCTTAAAAACTACTGAGGCTAGAGGGCTGCAAATTGTTGTGTTGATCACCCACCCTCCAATCATCAAACATACCAAATTGCACCCCTCTAGCCTCAGTAGCGTTTACTTTATTTAAGGTTAAAGGTAGCCACGATCGTGCGTCTGGCACCGCTATAGGTGCCACTGGACCGTGGCTGAAAGCTTCATGGGCCGCGACTGAGAGTTTCATGGGCCGTGGCTGAGAGTTTCATACAGCATTATACGCTGTACAGAAAACTCTATTGCGCCGAAGAAACTTTGGCGCATTTTTTACTTGTTTTCATAGCAAATAACTTAATTAATTAATTTACCTATGACTTTGGGATTTTTCCCTTACATAGAATCACTTTAGTCATCTTTGTCGGCTACTCCGGTACATCTTTACAACAATACTGCTTTTTTTTTTTTGGCTTATAATCACGCTAATTCCTTATTTCTTTTCACTTTCAGTATTTTAATTGCCTTTCTTATATGCCCAACAGTCATTCCCACAATCTCTCAGTTTTACAATAAATCATTTGCCCCTTTTAAGGTTCACTCTTTCTTTAATCTTTTTCTTTTCTTGTACTTCTCTCTACCACAGCTTATTCGTTTTTCTGCAACGCTTTCCCAAATACTAAAAGGATTCTCGTCAAATCCTACGTTTCCTCTTTCATTTTATCCTTCTCAATGTACCTAATGTAACTTCGTGTCTGACGTGTAGCTGGGCTTCATACAATATACTTTTTCCTACACTTACCCTCCCATTTCATTATCCCATTACGCGTTTTTTTTTAACTCTTGCTTCCCCTGCCCTTACATGACAGTATTCCCTAACCCCATCCTTGAATATTGCATTCTCCTGTTAAAGTCCTTCCGCTTCGGTATCTGTAACCTTGTCCATTATCTCATCAATCTTCTTACTACGTTCTATTCTACTTTTTTCATTCAGAGGTTACGTTAAGTTATTAGTTTTCTGTAAAAGAAAACTATTGTATTTGCTTTTTGTCTGTCCGTCCGAACTTTATTCTGTCCGCCCTCAGATCTTAAAAACTACTGAGGCTTGAAGGCTTCAAATTGGTATGTTGATCATCCACCCTCCAGTCATCAAACATACCAAATTGCAGGCCTCTAGCCTCAGTAGTTTTTATATTATTTAAGGTTAAAGTTAGCCATACTCGTGCTTCTGGCAATTATATATAGGATAGGCCACCACCGGGCCGTGGTTAAAGTTTCTTGGGCCGCTGCTCATTCAGCATTATACCGAGACCACCGAAAGATAGATCTATTTTCTGTGGCCTTAATTATACACTGTAGCGGCTGTACAGAGAACGCGATTGCGCCGAAGAAACTTTGGCGCATTTGTTACTTGTTCCCTTTCACCTTGGCAGTGTAGTATTTAGGCATAATTTCACTCACTCCTCTTCTTGCGTTATATATAAAAAACTTACACCTCACTGTATGTGCTGGAACTTCAATAAACAAGCTCCACCTACGGAATTCTTCTATTAACAAACATAATCTAACATTGTTGCGACAAATGCAATACCTGAATTTCATTTTGAAATTTACGCGAAAATCGTGGCATAAATTGGTATTGGGAACAATATTATTTCAACTTTCATTTTATGGCATAAAATAGCTGGTTGGATACATTTTTGTTGGAGTACCTTTAAAACATTTATTTTTTTTAAATTCTTGATGGCTTCAAATGAAAAATGTTCACACTAATTATACAAAACATGGGGCATAATTGAACTGATATGCAAGTGGGTATTATAAGGAAATAATTAGATTTCATATTTACAGTAACAAAGTCCGTTTAGGTTTATTTTCATAATATGTTCATGTAATTTCATGTCGGCAGATGAATAAATCATTCCTCGTCAGATATTTAAACCTCCGTCTCACTTTTGCAGTAAATTATTAACAAATGGTGTGTGTATATATATATATATATGTATATACTGTATATATATATATATATATATATATATATATATATATATATATATATATATATATATATATATATATGTTATACATTTATGTTGTTAATTTATGTAAAATGAGAGAAAGAGTTAATATATGTTGTATAATTTCGTTAGAACTTGATTCATAGTTTATACTCGAGTGTGATTTTCAATGTGATTTCAGTTACCGCCAAGCATGCCTCCAGTTTATACTTGAGTATGAATTCTAGCATGATTTCAGTTACCACCAACCACACTTCCATTCCATATTCCAGAATCATACCGTTTAAGAGGAATCATACTTTTTTTTATTATTTTAACTCGATCTCGTTAGCTTTTGTGTGGACGCAGCGTCCATCCCTATAGTTGCCTTAACAATAGGAATCCTTCCTCGTTCCCTGAGGTCCTTCCGTTCCCTTACCATTGTCGGAAGAACTTCTTTTGGTTCGACGGACCGCCCCTTCTTCGTCAGGTCCCTTCGTCAGGTTCCTTCGTCGTATTCCTTTCCCTTCCAACTCCAGCGTTATTCTTCCGTATTATTATTTGGGTCAGGAATCTCGGAGATAGCCCGTAGAATTATACCCTTTCATATTTCAGACTTTCCCGGAGAGATAAATTGGCTGCAGTTGGGCATAAGGGTAAAGGGAGTGCAATTATTTTTTCGATTTTTGTAATTCATTCTTTGGATTCTTTCTTTATTTAAACCATGTCATTTCTGCGTAGAACTTTGGACTTGAGCGTAATGATATTTGTCGTTTAAATTTGCCTCCCATTATCCGTCATGTTTGTTTTTTCCTTTTTGTTTCTAAATGGTAGGAAAGGTTTTTTATTTTAGCTGTAGCCGCAACTAACATGTAATTAAGATAAGAACTAGGAAAATTTGTTTTCCCTACTTGATGTGTACCGTACGTTGCATCATCAATTCACTAAGAGAAACATTGAATGTTTTATTCTCTCTCTCTCTCTCTCTCTCTCTCTCTCTCTCTCTCTCTCTCTCTCTCTCTGTCACGCATTGCTGAAGGCAATCAGCAAAACGTCTATTATCATTCTGAGAAACCACTTCCATTTCATATATTCTGAATTTGTTGTGCAAACGAAAACATTTCCCTACGTAAAAGTATTCGGCGGAAGGGGGAGGGGAAAATACGGAATGTCTTTTCGGTCAGAAATGTTTTATTCCTTCAGCTTTAAAACTATGTAATGGTCTCCCCGGCAGTATTATGGATGCGTATGCTTGTGAGCTTCGGAGAGGCTGTAATATTACTTGAGAAGACCGTGCGAGGCTGCCTTCATTTCTAACTTGCGTTGGTGTTTTTGTTTTGCCAAAGTTAATTTGCTTTTTATTTGGTTTATGTTTATTTGTTATTGTATTCTTTCGTTTTTCTCTCTCTTTTATTTGTAATACTTCTGTAATCAATCCGTCAAAAAAGACGGAATTATAATAGAGTCGTGACGGAAAGTCGCAATCCTAACGTTTTTACATATATGCCGCGAAGCGCTGGCCAAGCGAGCTTCACTCTGCATACTTATACATAGCCCAGCTGTTACAGAGACTTACCCGGGGCTGGAAGACGGTTTTGCAAAACGGAGATTATTGCTAGTCGAGCTACACTTAGGAAAATAAAAGGATACGCCATTCCTTTTTATGATAAGCACTCTATTCCGTGGAAGCTTGTTTTGCCAGTGAAAGTGTTTTAAGCTTGTTTCCACTGACGAGTTTCCTTATTCATAATGTTTTCAATAACAATATCATTTTGTGCGTTGCCTTGCAATTAATCCTTTTCAGCATTTACTTGGGGCAGTAACAAAATAGTGACGCTGCTTTGATAACTCTTTTAATTACCGAATAACCGGAACCTGTATCCTCATCTTCTTTGGGCCTCTTATTTTATAAAAGTTACATTTTCTTAAATATTGTATGTTTCGCGCACAATCTACTTGAAATGGAAATAAGCCTTCACGTCTTGCGACGCAATTGTTGTTCCAGGGCTGTTGCTACACGCTCGAAGGAGAGAGAGAGAGAGAGAGAGAGAGAGAGAGAGAGAGAGAGAGAGAGAGAAGAAATGGCGAAAAATGCTCCGACATTGTTAGTGAAATTGTTCATCGTCGCCGGCCTAGTTTTCCGCTCCATTTAACTTTATTTTACTCCTCCCGGCTTGCTTCCCATTTGGTTACCGGTCCTTCCTTCCTTCTTTACTTTACTCCTCTCTCTCTCTCTCTCTCTCTCTCTCTCTCTCTCTCTCTCTCTCTCTCTCTCCTCTGTTTCGGTAGCTTGTACATCTGAAAGTCTCCTTTTTCTACGTTGGTATTGACAGGTATTTTCTAACTCTATTCCCCCCTATCTCTCTCTCTCTCTCTCTCTCTCTCTCTCTCTCTCTCTCGGTAGCTTGTACACCTGTAATTCTTCTTGTTTTATGCTGGTATTGACAAGTATTTTCTAACTCCATTCCTCTCTCTCTCTCTCTCTCTCTCTCTCTCTCTCTCTCTAGCATATATATCTGTAAGTGTTCCTGTTTCACGTTGGCATTGACTGATCGTTTCTAACTCTCCCCCCCTCTCTCTCTCTCTCTCTCTCTCTCTCTCTCTCTCTCTCTCTCTCTCTCTCTGTAGCTTGTTCATCTGTAAGTCTTCCTGATTTACGTTGGTGTTATTGACTGATGATTATTTTTATTAAAACTGGAAACGATAGATCTCCATAAAACTCGATAATAGATACAAATTTAATGCAGATGTAACTGAAGAATAAAAAGGATATTGAATGCTGAGGAAATTTCCTTACCGCAAGAGAAGAAAATAACAATAATAATATTATTATTAATAATAACTGGAGCATTTGCTACAAAATTATACACATTTAGTCTTGAAAATTTTTTGTTGTATTATTAAACGGAGTGAACAATATAGAGATTTTCCTTTTTATATCTAAATATTCACTTAGATGGTATGAATGTAGTTTATTTCCCATATTATTGATTCAAAGTGGAACTGCTTTGAGGTTTTCCTCCTGTTACACCTTTCAGACCTTTTACTGTCAATTTCCGTTTCACCGCTGAATGACCTCATAGGTCCCAGTGCTTGGCCTTTGGCCTAAATTCTATATTCAATTCAGTCCAATGAATACTGCACCAATTTCATCGATTATGTTGCATTCCTATGCTGGTATGTGATCTTCTAAGCCCACGTCTGTCTTACCGGAAGCATAAAACTTTCAGAAATATAAAATATAAAATTTTTAAGAATATTAGTAGTTTCCTGTTTCAGTCCAGCTTCTGCGAGAATCTTGAAGCTTGTTGCATTTGTGATGTTATACCAGAGTTCAAGGTTCAAGTTCTGTCTTACCGAAGCTTTATATGGTGTAGGTTAAGTTTCCGTCTTACCAGAAACTTATTGCCTGTCATAACCCAAGTTCTGGAAACTGTTATGATCAGCGGGCCACTCAAATTACAGTTACTGCAATCGACGTTTTAGAGAGAGAGAGAGAGAGAGAGAGAGAGAGAGAGAGAGAGAGAGAGAGAGAGAGAGGAAGTTTGCACTATAGTTGTTTTACAGTTCACTTGATGAAGATGGTTTTTGATGACAATTATTACACGGTATTTATGAGAGAGAGAGAGAGAGAGAGAGAGAGAGAGAGAGAGAGAGAGAGAGAGAGAGAGAGAGAGAGAGAGAGAGAGAGAGAGAGTTTGCACTATAGTTGTTTTACAGTTCACTTAATAAAAATGATTTTTGATGACATTTATTGCACAGTATGAGAGAGAGAGAGAGAGAGAGAGAGAGAGAGAGAGAGAGAGAGAGAGAGAGAGAGCACTATAGTTGTTTTACAGTTCACTTGGTGAAAATGGTTTTTGTTGACATTTATTACACAGTATTTATGAGAGAGAGAGAGAGAGAGAGAGAGAGAGAGAGAGAGAGAGAGAGAGAGAGAGAGAGAGAGACTGCACCATAGTTGTTTTACAGTTCACTTAATAAAAATGGTTTTTGATGACATTTATTGCACAGTATTTATGGCTTCGGTAGCGAATCTCGGGGGTGATTTAGCGAGGAAAAAATGTGCGCTTTTTTTAAATAAAGAGAAATATAACCATCCTCTTTATTGTATTGTCAGGATCTGAGAAGGACCTTTGATGGATACGTTTATTGATTATAATTTTAATCCTTATCTCTGCAACCATTCTTTTTCGCCTCGCAGGTTATGAAGCTGGTGTTATTGCAACTAAATTTAGTGTGTTGGTTTTAGTTTTCTGTAAAAGAAAACTGTTGTGGTGTCCGCCCTCAGGTCTTAAAAACTATTGTGGCTAAAGGGCTGCAATCTGGTAGGTTGATCATCCAACCTCCATTCATTAAACATACCAAATTGCAGCCCTCTAGTCTCATTAGTTTTTTTTTATTTTATTTAAGGTTAAAGTTAGCCATAATCGTGCTTCTGACAACGATACAGACTAGGCCACCACCGGGGCGTGGTTAAAGTTTCATGGGTCACGGCTCATCCAGCATCATGCCAAGACCACCAAAAGATAGATCTATTTTCGGTGGCCTTGATTATAGGCTGTAGCGGCTGTACAGAAAACTCGGGTTGCACCGAAGAAACTTCAGCGCATTTTTTACTTTTTAAAATTTAACTCACATTAATGGTTGCTGTATGTTTTGTTTCCTTGTGCAAAGTGCAACAAGGTGAGTCTTTCTCAAAATACACGAGATTTTTTCAACAAAAAAGTGCGTAGTTTTTGGATTTAGTGATGTCGTTTTTTGTATTTTAACTAAACAATTTGAATGTTTTTTCTTAGCAAGATGCTTTAAGGGCAATTTTTCAATGGTAATCTTTTATTTCTTTTTATCTTTCAGGTAAGTCTGCCATACTTTGTGCGTTATGTTCCTGATTAACAACTGGCAAGGCAAGTAGATATAGCTGTTACATTATTTTGCTCATGTTTTAAAAATCAGGGGAAAAAATTTAAAAAATTTTTAGTGTCATATTATTTTCTATGTGGAAGATACTGTGAAGTAATAGATACCGGAACCTTGCTGTGATACCGCATGTAATGTGGGCGTAAACGAGCTTCTTTTTTAATGATAATTGACTGGCAAAATAAATAACAGACAAATAACTAATGGGAAAGATAATTCCATCTATGGAAGTAAACGGTATACGGAATTAATTATGAAAAGAATATAGCCGTCAAGAATAATAATAAAAATAAAACAAGTTAAAAATGCGCCGAAGTTTCTTCGGCGCAGTCGCGTTTTCTGTTCAACGTATAATCAAGTCCACCGAAAATTGATCTATCTTTCGGTGGTCTCGTTATAATGCTGTATGAGCCACGGCCCATGAATCTTTAACCATGGCCCGGTGGTGGCCTACCCTGTATCGTTGCCAAAAGCACGATTATGGGTAACTTTAACCTTAAATAAAATAAAAACTACTGAGGCTAGAGGGCTGCAATTTGGTATGTTTGATGATTGGAAGGTGGATGATCAACATTCCTATTTGCAGCCCTCTAGCCTCAGTAGTTTCTAAGACCTGAGGGCGGACAGAAAAAGTGTGGACAGAATAAAGTGCGGACGGACAGACAAAGCCGGCACAATAATTTTCCTTCACAGGAAACTAAAAAGTGTGCAAGAGAACTCCAATATATCCAGCAGGACTTGGCGGATCAAGTGAAATGATTGATAGAAGTTATAAGAGAAGAAGAAAGTGGCCTTACATAGGGAGAATAGCTTAAAGGGCTTTTGCCAGACACTGTCAAAAGTCTTCGAAATATCGAGAAATAAAGTTTCTGAGAGGGCGACCAGATAAGTAGGGTAGGGTAGGGACAGGGAATCAAAAGTTTGATCTTTCCTTAACGGAATTTAGTCTGACGATTTGATGGAAATCTTTTGGGGGATTTCTTAGATTATAATTTAAGAAATAAAGGTTGTCCCGTATATTTTATGGTTGTGTTTTTGTTACAATCATATTTTCTTTATTTTTGGGATTAGTAATCTCTCATTCTTTCATTCGCCCCACCTCTGTCACCTATTAGGTACGTAATCTTATTTGTAATTATTGCCCAGTGCGTTTATGTTTTGGGTGTTAAAATGAGATTCACACATATATATATATATATATATATATATATATATATATATATATATATATATATATATATATATATATATATATATATTTATATATTTATGCATACATTCATACATATTATATGTATAAATAAATATATATATGTATATATATATAATTTATATTTATATATATCTGTATCTATCTATCCATCTATCTATCTGTCTATCTGTATATATATGCATATGGCAAATATAATAATATATTGCCATTACTAACGTTGCAGATTTATTTACAGTTCGTTACTTTGAATTATGTTTTGTATAAACATACAAAGTCCTTTAGGTTTCAAGGGCGCATTTCCCCTTCACCCTACATCAGAAAGCTAAAGGATTTTATATATAAATTCTGTTACACGAATATACTTCCTAGCACAACTCGCGAAGGATTTTCTCAGTAATAAAGAGTACAGAATACAAGCTGCTGGTGGTAGAAGAGATTACATGAGTTATTTTGAATTTATAGTTATTAATAATCATAAATTATTTAAGAAGAAAATAGTTTTTCTCTTCTCTCTCTCTCTCTCTCTCTCTCTCTCTCTCTCTCTCTCTCTCTCTCTCTCATTTATGGAGTCATTCCTAGCAAGTGCCTCTGTTTACTCATGAATGTATTTTATGGCTCTCTCTCTCTCTCTCTCTCTCTCTCTCTCTCTCTCTCTCTCTCTCTCTCTCTCTCTCTCTCATTTATGGAGTCATTCCTAGCAAGTGCTTTTATTTACTCATGAATCTCTCTCTCTCTCTCTCTCTCTCTCTCTCTCTCTCTCTCTCTCTCTCTTCTTCTGCGCATGGTTGTCTGTGAAAAGCAAATACATACTTACATTGTGTCGGGAAGCAGAATCGTTTGGAGAAGTGCGTGGTTTAGACAGAGGGAGAAAGTGCATTATCACCCGTAGCACTGCGGGTGGCATCTCTTTCTTCCCTTTAAAACGCCTACAGTATATATATAATTTATATATAACTTTTGTTATGCCCTTCCCAATGGAGATACTTATGATGGCAAGTCATGGTATGTTGGCTTCAGATAAAGTCACCGGATTAAGGCTTCTTTGGGAGAGATGCGTTGCTTCTTGTTCTCCGGCTTCTGACGCATTTCTCCATTTGTAAAGCTGACTGCCTTCTTCGTTCTCTCTCTCTCTCTCTCTCTCTCTCTCTCTCTCTCTTTGCAGATTTTTTTATGCGTTAGCAGTTGTTGGGATGTAGTGGATAATAGGTTATTCTATTAATAATGAAATTACTCTTTTTATTTGAACATAATTTAAAACATTGTCCGGAATTTATCGTAATTTTGTTTAAATTAATAGTAATTTTGTTTATAGTTTGTTTTGGGGTCCATTTAAAAAAATTATTAAATGTAAATACCTAGTAGCCAGCATGATCTCTGTACATGACATTCGCAGTATGTTGCAATGCATTACGTTGCAGTGCATTTGCCTCTTAGATTTTATTTCTCTCTCTCCTCTCTCTCCTTTTTCGTGTTCGAAACTGAGCGAAGCGTTACTTGTTAGGATATGATACAAGACGTACCTTCAGATCTCTAGATATTTGATCCTGTCCATAATTTCAAACGTGATTGATGTCACATTTAGTTTTCATATTCCGGTCGATGGCCATAATAACCATTTTCTTAGATCTATGGCTGAACCTTAGCTCTCCAGTACCATAGCATTCCAAAACCTTGAGTACAAGCTTAGTGGTTTCAAGGACTTCTTTTAAGAAACCGTCTCCTTCTTCCAATCTACCGTTATACGAATTCTGTGTTGAACAGGTAAACTTGACAGAAAGTATTTTCCTGACGGGTTTCTGTTTAATCATAACTTTACAACCTGTTCAGAGCTAGTAAGTTCTCGGTTACGGCAACCTTATGACACGTCTTAATTCAAGTTTTGTGTTAACAGAACTCCATGCCCAGTGCGGCTTCGAGTTCTATCGCAATCGAGCGTTATAACTTGTGTGTATGGTTCATATAGTTACATCAAAGATGACCTCACAGCTCCGTAGGGGAGTATTGACGTCAGTGCACCTCATGCAATGCACTGTAGGCAGTGTTTGAGGTTCTTTGCAGCGTCCCTTCGGCCCCTAGCTGCAACCCCTTTCATTCCTTTGACTGTACCTCCGTTCATATTCTCTTTCTACTATCTTACTTTCCACCCTCCTAACAATTGATTCATAATGCAACTGCTTTGAGGTTTTCCTCCTGTTACACCTTTCAAATCTTTTCACTGTCGGTTTCCATATCAGCGCTGAATGACCCCATAGGTCACAGCGCTTGGCCTTTGACCTAAGTCCTATATTCCATTCCATTCCTTAACTGCTCACATAGCGCCAACCACTTTCTTCATTTCATTCAAATTCTACGACCGCGCTTCGCATCGCTTGTGGAGAAAAGGTTCCTGTAGTACCTTCATGCATATCAAAAAGGTTCTTCCAATCTTTTTGTAGGGACACGAGTATTTTTCTTGCTACGTCTATTCTGTTAAGGATTTCCCACCTTCTAACAACTGTTTCATAGTGCGACTGCGAGGTTCTCCTCCTGTTACACCTTTGTAGCTTTTTACTCTCAATTTTCCTTTCAGCGCTGAATGACCTCGTAAGTCGCAGTACTTGGTCTTCAGTCTAAATTGTTTATCTTCAGTTAAAAAAAAATTTTCAGATTTTTTGTCTCTCGAATTGCCTGGTATAAAACCAACCACTTCAGTTCTTAAATAAAAATAAATAAAAATGAATAAATAACGAAAAATAAATAAAAATAAGTTTATAAAAATAAATGAAAATAAATAAATAAATATTAGATAAAAATTAATTAATAAAAATAAATAAAGAAAAATAAATAAATAAATAAATAAATAAATAAATAAATAAATAAATAAATTAATAAAAATAAATAAAGAAAAATAAATAAAGAAAAATAAATAAATAAATAAATAAATAAATAAATAAATAAATAGTTAATAAAATAAATAAATAAAAATAAATGAAAATAAATAAATATTCAATGAATATTACTAATATTCATTAGTAATATTCATTGCTCCATCTTCCTGGTTTCTATGTATAACCAAATACTTGGTTTCTGTTTGCGATTATGATCTTACTTTTACTAACATTCTCAGTCAATATGGAAACAAAAAGTTGTTGTAGTAAAACCAAATTTTATATTTTTACTGATTGGTTAACATAAGAACTTTAGTTATTAAGAGAAAAATAAGTTGTAATTAAATGGTAAAATCGAATTTTTCGTGTTGGTATTGATCGGTTAAAAAAGGAACTATAGTGAAGGTCGAAAGCTGCTTTTTTTTTATATTTATTCACTTAAAATTGGTTTTCAACTGTTGCTTTTTTTCTCTCAACCAGTTAGTTGTAATTTTAACAATGTTAGTTTTCTATAATCACGAGGACATCTTAGGACAATGGTCTTCAGCATGCGACTCACAATTCTGTTATTGACTTCGATCCTTGCCGGTAGCACAGAGAGAGAGAGAGAGAGAGAGAGAGAGAGAGAGAGAGAGAGAGAGAGAGAGAGAGAGAGTACAACTCAAAATCCTGTTACTGACTTCGATCCTTGCGACCAGCAGAAAGAGAGAGAGAGAGAGAGAGAGAGAGAGAGAGAGAGAGAGAGAGAGAGAGAGAGAGAGAGAGAGAGAATGCAACTCAGAATCCTGTTCCAGACTTCGACCCTTGCGACTAGCAGAGAGAGAGAGAGAGAGAGAGAGAGAGAGAGAGAGAGAGAGAGAGAGATAGCAGTGTCGCAATTCGCCAAATAAAACTCATCTCTGAAATTTATTACGCCGTATTTACGGCTTCGCTTGTAAATTTCAAGGGCAATTAAGTGAGAAAAATGGGGATATTTTTTCACGAAAGAGAAAAAAAAAACTGCCCTGTTGCTCCGCTGTACTTTCCTGATTAAACGGTTTCATTGAAATGACTCTCCTTGATTGGGAGCTGCTCTTTATTCTGCTTATTCATTTATCTTCTTTAGTTATGAAATATGATAATTATTTCATTATTTATATTTACTGGAGTAGTTGATTTTGGTGCTCTTTTGTAAACGTCGTAAGTTACTGTGACGCCTTTTGTAAACAGCGAAGTTACTGTGACTTCTTCTGTAAACAGCGAAGTTACTGTGCCTTCTTTTGTAAACAGCGAAGTTACTGTGACTTCTTTTGAAAACAGCGAAGTTACCGTGACTTCTTTTTTTGTAAACAACGAAGTTACTGTGACGCCTTTTGTAAACAGCGAAGTTACTGTGCCTTCTTTTGTAAACAGCGAAGTTACTGTGACTTGTTTTCTAAACAGCGAAGTTACTGTGCCTTCTTTTGTAAACGGTGTAAGTTACTGTGACGCCTTCACTCCTTCCTTAACTTTTGCATGCACTAAGAGAATTGCGGATTTGGGGGGAAAACTGCGATGTAGGCAGGAAAGTAATGGAACATTATCATATGTGGGTATGTTGATTCAAAAAAGAAGTTAATATTTGGGTATGTTGATTCAAAAAAAAAAATATATATATATATAATTTTTTTATGTTGATTCACTAAAAAAATATTTTTTGGGTATGTTGATTCATCAAAAAAAAATTTGGGGTATGCTGATTCACCAAAAAAAAAATCATTTTTGGGTATGTTGATTCACAAAACAAATCATTTTTGGGTATGTTGATTCACCCCCCAAAAAAATCATTTTCGGGTATGCTGATTCACAAAAAAAAAAAATCAATTTTGGGTATGTTGATTCACTAAAAAAATAATTTCTGGGTATGTTGATTCACCAAAAAAAAAAAAAAATTTTTGTGTAGATTCACCCAAAAAAAAAAATTTTTTTGGGTATGTTGATTTAAAAAAAAAATTTAAAATAAATGACATACATTTCCTAGTAGCAAAATTTTTTTCATTCCTGACATAATTAAGCTGTGATGAACGGTCTCCCTGTATTTGGCTGCATAAGCTGATTCCTGTGTAAGTTTTAAAGATGAAGTAATATTAGCTTGAATAGCGTTATATCAGTGCCTGTGTGAATTTATTTATTTAATTATTTATTCATTAATTTATTCTTTTATTCACATTTTTGTTTTTAATTTGCTAATTTTTTTTCTTTCAATATTTCATTTCCGCAATGAACAGTTAATCTGTGGAAGCTTGACTGGCAAGCAAAAACCTATTAGGTTTATCAGTTTTTTCATTCTGTATTAGAAGAAGAAGAAGAAGAAGAAGAAGAAGAAGAAGAAGAAGAAGAAGAAGAAGAAGAAGAAGAAGAAGAAGAAGAACCAATCTCTTTGATAATTGTGATGAAAAGAAGAAGAAAAAGAAGAAGAAGAACCAATCTGTTTGATAATTGTGAATATTTCATCTTCCACGAAGAATAAGAAGAAGAAGAAGAAGAAGAAGAAGAAGAAGAAGAAGAAGAAGAAGAAGAAGAAGAAGAAGAAGAAGAAGAAGAAGGAAAACTAATCTATTTGATAATGGTGAATATTTCATCTTGCACTGAGAGAAATGAGGTCAAACAGAAACTTGTTGAAAAGTGGCCGGATGAAATTGCATGGTAGGAAGGAAACGCGAATAAACACCGGTTTATCCCGGGCAACTGAAAGTTTAAAAAATAAGTTAGTGGTTCCTCCGGAGTCTGAAAACATTTCCTGAACTACAGACTTGGTTTGCAAAAAATCTATCATCACTAGAGGATACTGCATAATATTTTTATTCCCCTAAGGCTACATTCCAGATGTTGTTTCGCTTACCAAGCGAATTCGAGATATGTGTGATTCACTTTGAAAGAAATAATAATAATAATAATAATAATAATGATAATAATAATAATAATAATAATAATAATAATAATAATAATAATAATAATAATAATAATAATAATGGGTCCTGTTGAAAAAGATGGCTGCTTCGTGCGAATGAATCTTATATTGAGTCTTCTCATATTTCCTTTCGACTCATTTCTCTTACGAATGTATAATTAATTCGTGACGATGCAGCCATCCTTTTTAACAGGATAATAATAATAATAATAATAATAATAATAATAATAATAATAATAATAATAATAATAATAATAATAATAATAAAAATAATTTGAAGCTGTACGCAACTAAAAGAAAAAGAATTACGTACGAATTTGAGGTTGCTCTATACCTGTGCGTAATTTTTGAGCTCAATGTAGCATATAGGTATCTTATAATAATAATAATAATAATAATAATAATAATAATAATAATAATAATAATAATAATAATAATAATAAATTTATTATTATTATTATTATTATTATTATTATTATTATTATTATTATTATTATTATTATTATTATTATTATAAGACATCTAAATGCTAAATTGCCCAAAAATTACGACAATGATATATTCTACCCTATTTTGCACATAATTCTTTTTTCCTCTTAATTGTATCTCAGCTTAAAATTACGGAAAATATTATCATCAATTTACCATTTAGGAATATTCACAAATTCCTGAAATAGAGTAGATAATATATCATCGCCATAAAGGTCGTTTTCTTCTTCATTTCCAAGACGCTTTCCGATGCCGTAGGCTTCCGCTCGAGACGAACGCATCCTGTAAGCGACGCTGTCATTTGCATAAGATGCAAATGGAAGATTAGCCGAATCACACGAAGGTGCCGACCGAATCTAGCTTGGCGTCGGTTCTGCTTCAGATGCTCCTAAGGGTCTGTGGTCCCAAGCACAGGTCGTTAATCACGCGAAATGCCTCCTCGTTCCTCTGTGGTTGGGCGGCCGTAATGATGTCGCGGGCGGGATGCGGAATGATATCTTATTACGTTTCGCCGCGTTCGCTATGTCAAAAGGCTTCCGGAAAAAGGGGTTTAAAAAGGCTTTCAGAAGGGCTTCAAAAAATCTTTGAAAATGTTTCGAAAATGCTTCAAAAAAGTTTAAAAAATGTTTTAGAAAAGACTTAAAGGCTTCAAAGTAGCTTCAAAAAAAGCTTCAAAGATGGCTTCGAAAAAGTTTTAAAAAAGGCTTCATAAATGCTTCAAAAAGCTTCAAAAAGGCTTCGAAAAAGGCTTATAAAAGGGTTTCAAAAAGGTTTCAAAAGGTTTTAAAAGGTTTAAAAAAAGCTTAGTAAAATGTTTCAAAAAGACTTTATCAAGCTTCGAAAAAACTTCAAAAATATTACAAAAAGACTTCAAAAGGGCTTTTAAAAGTCTCCCAAAAGCTTTAAAGAGGCTTCAAAAGGGTTTTTAAAAGCTTCAAAAAGGCTTTAAACAGGTTTCAAGAAAGGCTCCGAAAACAGGTTTCAAAAAAAAAGCAAAAAAAAAAAATACTTAAAAATGATTAAAAAAGACTTCAAAAAAGCATTGCAAAACGCTTTAAAAAGGCTTCAAAAGAGGCTTCAAGAAAGCCTCGAAAAAGGACCTCTCAACTAAGCGGTGGATTCTTTTGACTGATGCGATCCCGTTCCTCGCGGTAATAGGCTATTTGACATTTGCATAAAAGGTCTTGGGGGAACATTTCCGGGAGAAAAATGCACTTGAGGATAAATTTGAATTTCTTCCGTTGACAGAGTTTGTCTATCAGGTATCAGAAAGTGGAAAATGATGTTATAGAAATTAATCTAATATTATTATATTATCTCATAGTAGAATAATTTAAATGGATAATTGATCTTGTAAAGAGGGGGAAGGGTTTCATGGTCAAATAATATTTCAAAAATTACGGACATGTGGCGAAAAACATTCAATAATTTTATCATCAATATGACATTTGGCGTTTATGTATGTATGAACAATTTTATGGATGTATATGTCTAATTAAAATTTTTAACCAGTTGTATTCTCTCTCTCTCTCTCTCTCTCTCTCTCTCTCTCTCTCTCTGTTTTTTTAATGCGAAAGATATGAATTGTTTTATTAGTTTTCAGCCAGATTTAATGTCGAGATAATTTTATTAATTATCGTGAATGCTCGTGAATTCCCGAATGTCATTTTGAATTTCATTTTCCTAATATATTTATATATATATATATATATATATATATATATATATATATACAGTATATATAGAAAATATTTGTGTGTGTGCAATTGTAATTTTAATAACCACAGTGCCCTCTCACCTTCTTGAACTTAGAATGATTGCGGTCATTAGAGTTACATACATTACATACTTACATCGTAAAAGTGATCAGTTATGTCTATGTACAAACACAGACACACACTGTATATATATATATATATATATATATATATATATATATATATATATATATATATATATATATATATATATATATATATATATATATATATATATATATATATATATATATATATATATATATATATATATATATATACACATACATACATACATACATACATACATACATACATACATACATATACATATCCACACACACAAATTTAACAGTAGAATCCAAAGGGCATCTCCAAGCATAAAGGACATAAAACCGCGCTTGAGAAAGTTTCATTTATTTCCTGCAATATGTCATCGGTACACGGTATTTTATATCCCGAGCACCTTTTCAAGACTCCAAAAGCGCGCTCGCGAGTGCCTCTTGTAAAAGTTTGCGTAACTTTTCTTTCTTTTTTTTTTTTTTTTTTTTTACTTCTTTCATGATGTAAAGTGCGTTTGACATCTCACGAACTTCCATCGGAACTCAAAAGGCCAAAAGTTTACTCCCAACTTTTGTCAGTGTTTTGCTTTCTCTGTGTCGCCTTCCTTCCTTCTCTCTCTCTCTCTCTCTCTCTCTCTCTCTCTCTTTTTTCTGATGTGTAAAACTACCTTTTGAGAAAAAATTTTCTCTCTCTCTCTCTCTCTCTCTCTCTCTTCTCTCTCTCTCTCTCTCTCTCTCTCTCTCTCTCTCTCTCTCTTTTTTTTCTTTCTGATGTAAAACTACCTTTCTCTCTCTCTCTCTCTCTCTCTCTCTCTCTCTCTCTCTTTTCTGATGTGTAAAACTACCTTTTGAGAAATTTTTTTCTCTCTCTCTCTCTCTTTTTCTCTCTCTCTCTCTCTCTCTCTCTCATTCTTTTTCTGATGTGTAAACTACCTTTCTCTCTCTCTCTCTCTCTTTCTTCATTCTTTCTTTCTGATGTGTAAAACTACCTTTCAGATAAATTTCTCTCTCTCTCTCTCTCTCTCTCTCTCTCTCTCTCTCTCTCTCTCTCTCTCTCTCTCTCTCTCTCTCTCTCTCTTTCTTTCTTTCTGATGTGTAAAACTACCTTTCAGATAAATTTCTCTCTCTCTCTCTCTCTCTCTCTCTCTCTCTCTCTCTCTCTCTCTCTCTCTCTCTGTGATTTGTAAAACTAGCTTTGAGATTTATTTGCTATTGTGTGGCATTGGTTGATATCATCAACTCGCGTTGAAAAACTGTTCTGTTCTTTAAAAAAGATTAATGGTATAAAAGTAATGCCCACAGTGCACCGCTCGCGAGGTGCATGCACGGATGGTACTACCCCGCTACGGGGCATATTTAATAATTATTACGGCACCTCTGTTTAAATCCCGTAGTAATAACTTCAGGAGGTAATTTCCGGTAGTAAGGCTTCCGCTGAAAAGCAAATCTCGACATTATCTGAGTCGTTCATTTAACGAAGGAAAAGTAGTTTCGCTGCATCCCCACAGAACCGGTCTAATTTCTTTCTGTACTGATAATGATGTTATATTAGTTTTCTGTAAAAGAAAACTATTTTACCGGCTTTGTCTGTCCGTCCGTACTTTTTCCTGTCCGAACTTTTTTCTGTCCGCCCTCAGATCTTAGAAACTACTGAGGCTACTACAGGGCTGCAAATTGGCGTGTTGTTCATCCACCCTTCAATCATCAAACCAAATTGCAGCCCTCTAGCCTCAGTAATTTTGATTTTATTTAAGGTTAAATTTAGCCATAATCGTGTTTCTGGCAGCGATATACGATAGGCCACCAACGTGCCGTGGTTAAAGTTTCATGGGCCACGGCTCATACAGCATTACACCGAGACCACCGAAAGATAGATCTATTTTCGGTGTCCTTAATTATGCCTTGTGTATTAGTGTTTTACGAGCCGAATAGGTGGCACATCTCAGTTTCGAAAATTTTGCAGATACTGCAGTTTTCCAATTTAGGGCAGAACTGACTGAACGACCAGCATTATAGTAAACCTATTAATACAATTATGATTATCGTAATTATCACCCCCCCCCCGCAGAGATCTGGGACAGTTAGCAAAAGGAAAACCAAGTCTTGGGTTTAAAAAGAGATAGTTTCCTTGACCTCTGTCATCTTCTAGAACTTTTATTTCTCGTTGTTTTGCTTTTACTTTTTCACTTGAAATGCGTTGCCCGGGTGTAGGTGTATGAACACAGAATATGTTCTTGTCATTAGTTTTTTCTGTATTTATTATTTAATTCTTATTTTCATTTAAACGGACGTTGTTTTTTATTTTTGGATATCTTATCCGAAGTGCATCAGGTTGTAAATTACAGTAAGATGAAAAAAAGAAAAAGAAAAACTGTGCCCTGGTGTTTATCAAAAGTATTTAAAAAAAGAAAAGGAAAAAAAACGGTACTGCTGTTTGTAAAAGGTATTAAAAAAATAAAAGTAACAGTAGCTAAAAGTACGAAACGTCTATTATTGCGTTCCGGTTTGTCCTTAATCAAAGGACGAAGAAAAGAAGTGACAAAAAAACGAAACCTCACGGCAAACACACATACGCATCTTGTAAAAGTTTCCGTGACGAAACTGTCTGACTTCTCTTCAGGGGAAAGTGCATTTGAGATTCTTCAAACTTTCGTCAAGCCCAGACCTCACGAGTTTAAGCAACTGCCTTGATATTTTCTTCGTTTTTCAATGGCGTGTTTCCCTTCCTGCAATGTTTCCTCTGTCCGGGTTTTCTGGTTTGTATGTTGCAGTTTTCAAATAACAAAAATCCGGTGTGTTAGTGATTTATTCAGAGAAAGGCTGATTGTTCTCTGTTCTTGAATTAGAATGTGAGTCACAGTTTCTACTTTCTTCCATTGATTTCCGATAATTCTCTAATTTTTTTTTTCGTGACGCAGAGCAGAACTTGATAACATAGGTTTATGAAGTCCACCAAGAGTCTTCGTTTGTTCTCTGTACTTTGTAATGTCACAATAATAACTTGACAGCAGAAGAGAAAATCTCAAAATCCAGTATACAGTATATATGAAAAAAGTCTTCTTTCATAAATTGTATAATTAATGTTACACAGAGTTCCTTCTTTTCTCTTAACTTAATGGACTAGGATTTCACTTCAGTGGAAAATAAATCGTGGGGTCTTGACTCCAAATTCTCTCCCAAATTCTCCTCTAATTCTCCTTTCAACGATTAGATTCCAGTGCTCTCCCAAATTCTTCTTTAATTCTCCTCCAAATTCTTCTTTGATTCTCTTCCAAGTTCTTTTCCAAAGTGTCCTCCAAATTTTCTTCTAATTCTCATCCGAATTCTACTCCAAATTGTACTCTAACCCTCCTCCAAATTCTTCTCAACATTTTCTTTTAATTCTCCTCCAAATTCTCCTCTAATTCTCCTCCAAATTCTCTTTTGCCTTCCTCAGACTGATAACATCATCAATTATTAGTACGTTTTCCAAATTTGAGATCTTGCATTTTAGATATATGCTGGATCATGTGAAAAGTGTATAGATTTTTTTCTGCCAAAAACCATTTTTTTATATTAATTTTTTTTTCTGCAAGGTGGACGCTTGTTTATTACGACTGAAGGATACCGTATGCTGTATAAATTAATTTCTTTAAGATCGACTGCTGTGACTGTAATATGTTTGCGTCGTATAAAAATATTAATGTAATATGTTTGCGTCATATAAAAATATTAATGTAATACGTTTGCGTCATATAAAGGTAATGTAATACGTTTGCGTCATATAAAAATATTAACGTAGAATTTATATTTGTGGGGAGTTTAAAAGATTTTATAAGATTAAAAACAATAAAGAGGATAATTGTCGTTTTATATATCTTTAGCTAATTAGTTAATTATAGTAGGAGTAGATAAATATTACATTGATAATTTATGCATTTTAGTTTTCTGTAACTGTTGTGCCAGCTTTGTCTGTCAATCCGCCCTCAGATCTTAAAAACTACTGAGGGCTAGAGGGCTGCAAACTGGTATACTCATCATCCACCCTCCAGTCATCAAACATACCAAATTGCAGCCCTCTAGCCTCAGTAGTTTTTATTTTATTTAAGGTTAAAGTTAGAAGTAATCGTGCATCTGGCAACGATAGAGGACAGGTCACCACCGGGCCGTGGTTAAAGAATCATGGGCCGCGGCTCTAACCGCATTATACCGATACCAGCGAAAGATAGATCTATTTTCGGTGGCCTTCATTATACGCTGTACAGAAAACTCGATTGCGCCGAAGAAACTTCGACGGATTTTTTACTTGTTTTGTTAGGGACCCACGGCTTAGGATCATCATTTCTGGGGATCCTTTATTTTTAACGAAGTTTGGAAAGCCCTGTTCTAGAGTTCTTTACCTTTAAGTAAATCAAATTAATATTCTCTCTCCCGTTCTCCCGTTTCTCCTCACCCCCCTAAAAATAAACGGTTTTGCACTGCATGTTGCAAGTGTAATATATTCCATTATGATGCAAATTACGTATTTCTTTAATATGTAACGCATGTAAATCTTACGGCTGGAATTCAACAAGAAACGAAGAATTTTTGTCCAGTGATTGTACGGGCCGCGGTATTTATTACATTAGAAAGTAAGATGGCAGTGTAATATTGTTTCCGTAAATGCTGCATATTCGTCTCGCTGTGGTAGACAACCGCCAGATTTGTAGCGTGAGATAAACTGTAATAACAGAAGTGAAATAGAATTCACGATATTCGTTTTCATAATATTGTTTGCATTATTTTTTTGAATTTCGTGATGATGCCTGTTTTGACTGAATTTGTGTCTGCTTGATGATAAGAACGGTCTACCTACAAATTGCTCTCTGTTTGACTTTTATAATGCGTATATGATGATTTGGCGTTGTATACGCTGTCAGGATTTCTAATATAATATCTGAATTTCCGATGGTCTCGTTAGTTATATATACGAGTGTATATATATGTATATATATATATATATATATATATATATATATATATATATATATATATATATATATATATATATATATATATATATATATAATATCTGTGTTTCCGTGTGTCGTTTTGTTTATGAGGGTGTGTATGTGTGAATGTGTGCATGTGTACTGTATATGTATATATGTATAAGTATGATATATGTGTATATAATTATGTATACTTTATATATATATATATATATATATATATATATATATATATATATATATATATATATATAATATATATGTATATATATGTATATATATATATATATGTATGTATATATATATATATATATATATATATATATATATATATACATATATATATATAATCATATATATATATATATACATATATATATATACATATATTATCCCCTTTCTCGAGCATTGAGCTTCATAAACTAATAGCTTTCTGTTTTCCTGCATGTCCTCCTCCTCCTCCTCCCCTCCTCCAGTATGCCACTAATTGCTCCGTATACCCTTCTCAGACCTCGCCGCACCTAACCAACTAATTCAGGGCTCTTGTCAACGGAGGCGTAATGGGTTTTCTCAGAACGTGAGCAAACTGTTTTGACTCGCCGCTCAGAAATGGAATCTGATCTTTCATGCTGGTAAGGCGAGCTTCCTAACCGAGAGACTACTGGATCCCTTTATGTATGTATGTATGTATTATGTATGTATATTATATAAAATATATATATGTATGTATATTATATATATATATATATATATATATATATATATATATATATATATATATATATATATATATATATATATAATTGCAATAACCATAATGCCCTCTTAACTTCTCGAATTCGTCGCACTGTTTTGGGTGTTCTTGTTACTACAAAGTCTTGGATCCATACATCATAATTACTTCATGATCTTGCGTTTGGGTATGAGGCTATGTAGTGACAAACGTATCTCAAGAATGTGAAGACTTCCAAGAAGTCAAGAGGAGTTGTGGTTATTACAATTACATACGTATCTGGTAAAAGTGACCAGTAGATTATTATGTATATATATATATATATATATATATATATATATATATATATATATATATATATATATATATACACATATATATATATATATATATATATATATATATATATATATATATATATATATATATATATATATATATATATATATATAAAATCATATAAATATATATATATATATGACTGAAAATCACAAATGCATCTAATGGCATATACTTTCGTTACGTTAATGATGTGCTTTACAGTGTAGCCTACTCCCCTAATTAGGCGTCATTATCGAATATATGCATGCACTCTAAACTGGATAAACGATCGATAAAAGCATTAGAACTTTCAAAGCTACGTTTTATGTTCCTTTTTTTTTTATCCTGCTAAATCGAACGGATGTTGTAGGGAAATTTTGTTCCCAGGAATTTCATGTGATTTTCCGGTTCAAAAACTTTCCAGGACGGACGATACAGTAAGCACGTTTTTTATATATATTTTAGTAAAGCAATTAAAAAAATATATTGGATTATGATCTGGTATTTACGCGCAAAGTTGGTCTAATGTTTTCAGTACCTGCAATTGAATGGATTTTTTGTTTTTATATTCATGCATGTATGTATGTTTATTTATTCATTTATTTAAGTATTTATTATGATTTTTTTGCTAAATAAAAAAAAACGGAATCCTGTCTTTGATGATCTGTAAAATTATTTTAATGATTTTTATATAATAATTTTTTTCCTGCTTTGTCATTTACATTTTGCCTCGCTTCTGTTTTGAAGCCTGTAAAGTTCATGATGTGCAAATTGCTTAAATAATTTTTGTTACGTACTCTTTTCGTCAACGCATGTAATATTTAACTAGCAAAAAAAGTTATGCACCGCGTTTTTTTTTTTTTTTTTGCCAAATGTACTCATTGATTTTGAATTCATTATCAGCTGCATTATTTGGATGCCTCCGGTATAATAAATGAAAATAATAGCTACTATTTAGCCTGTAGTCATCATGTACAGTAGTATGGGATGAATATTTTATCTCCACAGGTTAACAAAATTGTGGTATTTTTGTCAACGTATGCTAATATACTTTACTAATGTAATTTACAATGAGAATTCTTTTGGTGACTATATATATATATTGTTTAATTAAATACATTCAAAGGTTATTTGGGACTAATCACTTTTGGGATGGAGTCTTGATTAGCTGAGATACCTAGTATCATTTTTAAGGTCTATGCAGCCAACTGTGTTCACATATTTTGCAAGGATTTTACATTTCAATTTGTTTAACAAATTTTTTCTTGTTCTCCATTCCAAAAGGAATGGCACATTGAAATAATAGCCTGTCTTGGCATTGGCCAAATTCGTACACTGAGCGCTAATTTTAAAGTTTTTCATTTGTTTCGCAATATCATGTTATGCGTTCAAGTGGCATTTGCGTAGACAGTTTCAATACGTGATATTTTATTTGTGCACCTGATTCTGCAGTTTTATTTTTCTTTGAATAATTATCCATTGGACAACAATATAAATTACTATGCTGAAATCGCTGTATGAGGCCAGAAAATTGTTGAATTATTTCCTATTAAATTTTATTTATCAATTTTTTTTTAAGATGGGTCCTTTTTTCATCCTCGAAATCCTCCACTGATCGAACGGCTGCAGAATCATTATGGTATCAGTAGCCGATGATTTTACTGGTAACACAAGATTTCGAATGTCCCTAGCAATGGACGTTAATGCATCACATTTATCTTCATTTGCGATATGAAATTTCACACGATTCCCCGCCCCTCTAACTGCCTCAATTAAATCGTTCACTCGGTGCAAGTGGATTTGGCGGCGCTAATGACTGTGATGTAGAATTACCCTTTCATTTGTGCCAAATTACAATCATCCGTCTGACATTCTGCCTTCAACTGGTATCTTTTTATTTCTGTAATAACTGAGGATCCTTGAACTCTGAATAGATGCATAAGGCATTAGAAGAGCTACTGTGAAAGTGCATACGTATTTTTATTTATTAAATTATACAGGTTGTTTTGGTGTAGCTAATTATAAACTGATATTAATAAGTTTGTTAAAATTATACAGGTGGTTTTGGTGTAGCTAATTATAAATTGAATGTTGATAATATAAGCTGTGTTTACGTCATTGTGGTGTTTTGCAAACATTTCGAGAACGTGTTGGAAACATTTCCATGAAATATTGGAAACATTTCGACAACGTGTTGGAAACATTTCGAGAACATGTTGGAATCATTTCTAGGACATGTTGGAAACATTTCGAGATCGTGTTGGAAACATTTGAGAACGTGTTGGAAACATTTTGAGGATATGTTGGAAGCATTTCGAGAACGTGTTGGAAACATTTCGAGAACATGTTGGAAACATTTCGAGAACATGTTGGAAACATTTCGAGAACATGTTGGAGACATTTCGAGGACTTGTTGGAAACATTTCGAGAACGTGTTGGAAACATTTCGAGAACGTGTTGGAAACATTTCGAGGACGTGTTGGAAACATTTCGAGGACGTGTTGGAAACATTTCGAGAGCGTGTTGGAAACATTTCGAGAACGTGTTATAAACATTTCGAGAACGTGTTGGAAACATTTCGAGAACTTGTTGGAAACATTTCGAGAACATGTTGGAAACATTTCGAGGACATGTTGGAAACATTTCGAGAACACTTTGGGCGACCTTTTACTTATGATTAAGAGTTGGTATATATTCATAATGATTTAATTACTTGTCGCCCTCATTACTTCATTCCCAGCCCGTTCAGAATATTGAAATCATCCTTGCCCTCATCTAAGTTTTGCAAGCAATAGTAATAATTACTGCAGCCATCAAAGTAATGGCGGATGTCATTGTAGACTGTCATTGTAGATTTCTTCAGGCTGTTAACGACATACAGTACAGCCAAGTTTGGTATACCTACCATACGTTTTGTATAATTTAATATTTTTTTTTATTGGGTCTTAACAATGCCAGTTCTTCAGATCAGCGTCCATACCTTTATCTTTATTACATTTATTTTATTGTCTTCGTGATACCAAAGACGTAACCACATTCCATATTTACTACCTTCATCTTTTTACTTATATTTCATTGTCTTATTGTTTTGGTAAGTTTAACACTGACCCTCCTAGTTTCAGGTGGCTTCGTGATACCCACTAGGCCACCACATACCATAATTCCTCTGTGGGAATAAGGCATCCACATACTGGACTAGTTCGTGACTTTGTTTTCGTGTCTTGCCAAACTTCAGGATCCTTTTATTGCTTCCGTTTTCCCAACTCCTACAATATTCCACTTTTTAAAGCGGCAGGTTTTATCGCTTCCTACGGGGCTGAGTCCCCACACTGTTTTGCCTTCCTGCCTGTGCTGTCTACCAGACGTGATATATTTAAAGTTGTTCATTTATTTTTATGTACTTGGGTATGCTTGTGTGTGTATGTGTGTGTGTGTGTTGCGTTTGTGAGTGAGGAAGGATGCAGGGTGCAATAGGGAAAGATTTATTTTTGGATGGGCCCAGAAGAAACAAAATTCCTACCATTAATATACCGGTAGATATTATACGTCTTCCAACTCCAGTGGTTGGCGGAGAAAACGTGATTAATATTTCAGGACACGTAAACATTACGTGTTTCATAAGCTAATATTTGCTTATTAAAATCTACATTTATATCCTCTCTATATTTTTTATTGTCGCTTTAAATTAGTCCAGCGGACAGTGAAGTCATTATTTCTGTAATAAAAATAATAATAGCTTCCTCCTAAATTACTCAGGAAATCTGAACTGACTAGTAAATAATAACTGTAGCAGAATTTTCGAGCAATGTTGCAGGTCCTGATAATATGCAAATAAGTTTTCACAAATATACCTCGCGAGTCAATATTTGGGAAATATTCGTATGAATTGATTTATCATTAATTTCAGGAGGGTAATGGATGACAGTAATTGCTTTCTTTTTTTCTCACTCTCATTTTTGGTAGAGTAGGGTAAAGGGTAGGGGGAATGAACTGGAAAGCATTATTGCATTCACATGTGGATCATATCCCAATGGCTGAAATAAATGACAGTCGTTGCTATTAGTTATGAGATATCATAATCATCTCGAAATGTTCGTGCTTGCTTTTGTTTCTCAGTTCAGTTACTCAATTGTCTAGACACTTGCGATATTCCCTGTTCGTAAGGGATCAGTGATTTTGATTCTATATCCCCGTTTAGTTACTTACTTGTCGAGACATTTGCAACATTCCCTTCCCGGACGCTTTCACTCTAACTGCAAGACTATTTGGAACCGCGTTTCTTTACATTGATGATGTTTTGTTACGAAATGCGGAAATCGACACAGAAACTTGCGAAGGCTTTGTTTTCTATATTGGCAAAAGCTGAATGCATATCCTCGATTTGTCTCGGCGTCATGCAAATCGGCGGCTGATTCCCCGGCGATCTGAAACATTTTGCAAGAGGTGCTTATCTGAAAATAAGCTTATACCTCTTACAAAGTATTTTTTTTTTATTTATTAAGATCTTTGCCCTTTAAAAAGTTATTGTTTCCAGATCTGCGTGGGTATCTTCATATCCGCTATACCTTTTATAAAGTACTCTTTTGTTAATTTTTTAAAAATCATCGCCTTTTATAAAAAATATAATTGATGTGTAATTGTAATGTTGAAATCTGTATGGGTATCTTCATATCCGCTGCGCAATAGCTTTCAGGCTTGCGTATTTGCGTCACGATTCCCCCAGCCCGTGAATTACAGAACACGCCCAAAAGATGACCTCAAACAGTCATTCCGACGTCCATGAATAAGTGTCTGTTTCCCATTACGTAAGATCTTTGTGCTTTCCGAGTGGTCATTCGAAAGTGCGAACTCTATTTGCATATTGGCTGTTGCGCCCAATACAAGCTTCGCCCCTTTGTTATCTGAACAAATATTTCAATAAAGGTTTCGCGGAGGTTAATGGCGAACGGGGTTGCATGTCCTTCCCAGGGTAGAATTGATGAGAGCCTGCAGTTTGTTAGCGGCTGCAAATAATGCAGTTGAATTCAATATAACTGGGCATTATATTCCAGGTTATATGAGATTGTTTTAATAGCCAATGCTGCCCTAAAATGGAAGACTGCAGTATCCGCGAAAATACAAAACTGAGACAAATGGTGTTTAAAGATTTTTGTTGCACCTCACTACTGATTTTGCAGATACTGCAAATGGGACCCACTAAATACTCGTGGAAAGCATTGAAGAAGAATCATTCTGAAACTGCAGTAACTTATGTATTTTGTGTATCAAGAGCCCAAAAGGTGGCATATCTCAATTTTGAAAAATTTTTGCAGATACTGGATACGTAGGATGATTCTTTAGTTATTTGATTCTGATGATTTATTGCCACGTTTTTTCAAATTTTACCTTACTTGTTTATTTGAAACGAAACTGATTTCATCTCGAGGTCATTCAGCTTCATCAGTATTTGGTTAAATAATTCTTTGTGTCATCTGAGCCTTATTGAATAGTTTTTAACCGGTTAATGATAAATAACTGATTCTGCTTATTTTAAGTAATTGTCATAACGTAATACATTTGTATTTTTATAACGGAATATATTTGTCCGATGATGGTGGGTTGAAATGTTCTCCGATGTTTTCATTTCTTATTTTTATATGTGAAATAAAGTGATATTTATTAAACGTGATGTTTTAATAAAAGATAACTATATCGCCGTTTAGCATTTGAAGTGATTGTGCCACTAAGCTTCACAAGAATAATAATCTTTTTAAATGTAAAAATATCAGTCATTTCTTTTGAAATGTAAAAATATCAGTCATTTCTCTTTTATTTATTTTTTCCTCCTCATTTCATTGATTTGCTCAGCTGGTTCCTCTCCTTCATGGTTCCTGTCACGTCATGGAAGCAATGCATTTCGAACCTTTGTTCGGAATATACTTTTAGCACCAACTTCTGCTTCCATTCGAGAATGAATGAAAAAAAAACCTTTTCCGTCATGTGCCATTTGATTCTTCCTTCAGAAAAGTCAACATACGTCGTTCCAAACTGTTTATTTCACGTCTCTCTCTCTCCTCTCTCTCTCTCTCTCTCTCTCTCTCTCTCTCTCTCTCTCTCTCTCTCTCTCTCTCTCTCCATGCGTTTTTCTGTTTTGCTTCTTAAAATGGCCCCTTGGTGTCTCCGGCGTTTTACTGTCAATAAAAAATCTGCGAGCGGAACGCCGACGATGCTCTTAAATTCTGGAAGAAAAGATCCGCTTATTCATCCGTGCGCCCCGAGTCGAATGGAGGAGGTTGCAGGGATACGACAGGGGGATAACCTAGGTCCCTCGCTGTTTGTGTACGAATCGCGTTACGGCCTTGCGACTTCCCGAGGGACGTATACGTCATTTCGTGTTTGGAAGGACCATAGGATGCAGCGAATGTGTCCCCAAGGGGAGTGGGAGACTACCCCTAGGAGGATCTACCCCTAGGAGGACCGAGGGACACAGCAACGGGGTTATAAAGGGAATTTGGCGACTGTCCCCATACTTAACCTTGGGATTTCAAGGGAGGTTGACTTTTATGTCTGTTTTGATTTGATTCTGCATTCATCTCGACGTCGTTCATTGAGTAACTTTGCTATATATTTTTTTTTTTTTTATCTTTTATGCGTGCTGGTTGCGTACCTTTATTCAGGAAATTGTTTGATTTTATTAGGAATTTTGAATCTGTCTCTCTCGCTTTCTCTATCTGTATTTTTTTTTATTCAGTTTGTAAATGTTAAGGGTAAATTTGGGTCTACTGTCATACAATTAATGATTTTACTCGAATATACAGAATACATAAATTTTCGAAAAATAATTGTGGTATGTATCGATTAGGGAAATAAAAGTCGCAGTAGTATCATTATTCTTAAGTGTGCATACAAAAATGGTAGCTATTGAAGATTACTACGTTTTGTTTATCGATATACAAGTTTTAGTTACTTTTAGTTATTGTGCCGGCTTTGTCTGTCCAAGGCCAGACAGAAAGAGTTCGGACAGAAAGAGTGCGGACAGAAAGAGTGCGGACAGAATAAAGTGCGGACGGACAGACAAAGCCGGCACAATAGTTTTCTTTTCAGAAAACTAAAAACCTCGTACATTTGAACTAAATATTAAGTCAACGCCAAAACCCACCCAAAAAAAAAAAAAAAAAAAAAAAAAAAACGGCAGCCCTTAGTAAAAATATATAAAAGTAAATCGAGTGAAAGGAAAATCGCTAAGAGGAGACTCCGGCACCAGCAAATCACCGTTGCATTAAAAGCAGCACAAAAGGGGAAGGAGGTCTTTCACCTCATTATCCCGGGCCGCAATCAAAGCCAGAGGTCTTCGCAGACCGCCAGGCCCTCGGGAAATACGTTCGCCTCGGATATTGGTGCTCCTGCTGCCTCTGCCTTCCGAACCGGGTGCCCTCAGGATTTTCCAAAGTGAGGAAGTGGGCCAGTCCAATTCGAGAGTTTTCCATTTATGTTTTATGTTTTATTTTTTTTTTCTAAATATAACATCCATTCGTATACGTAACGTGAAATATCCATTTATATTTTATTTGTTTTTGTTAATTTTTTATTATGTATAACATCCATTCGTATACGTAACGTGAAATGTGATTTGATTACCTCTCTAGATTTGGTAGTGATTTTTTTTTTTTTTTTGGTTTCTTTATGCGCATGCTCTGAAGAGTTCGAGAGAAGGGGATTCGGATAATGTTGTCTCATAAAGAGATATGAGACCTTTATATCTTCAAATGGAGGAGTCGGTGACTTTATCTTTCAGCGATGATTTAAACTTTGTCCTGTAAATATATATATATATATATATATATATATATATATATATATATATATATATATATATATATATATATATATATATATATATATATATATATATATATATATATATATGTGTGTGTGTGTGTGTGTGTGTGTACTTATGTATTTATATTATACATATATCTATATATACATATATATGTATATATATACATATATATAAAATTTATGTGTAAAGTCTTTAATTCATACGTGCATGTATGTTTGCTTGGGCTCCATTTTTTGCTTTGAGAGAGAGAGAGAGAGAGAGAGAGAGAGAGAGAGAGAGAGAGAGAGAGAGAGAGAGAGAGAGAAATGAATTAAAAGTTTCAGAATAGTAAAATTTCTTTCTTCTGTTATAGCTTTGATCACCTACTGATGCTGTTAGTAAAAAAGAAATAATTGCATTTTTTTGGAATAAGATCGACCATTTAACAAAACGAGAAAGCGATGTAAGAATTTCCCATCGGAAGAAAGTGTAATTTTCCTTGAAGAGCATTGTGCTGGTATTAAAATATACCCGATTTAACGTACGTCATTGCCCAAATAAAACGGAACTCTTGAGTTCTGCAATTGCATTAAAACGATCCGATACCTGGATCGTGAAATAAAATTTTCGTGTGAGCTGGATATTGAAATATAATAGCAATCTTTCCTGTGCCAATTCCAGCACAAATGGGTTTCTTTTTGTTTGTAAACACAACCAGATTGTATATTTGTAAATGATAAAAGTCTTACGTTTCATTTCCAGGGCTTTTAAAAATCCTTTTGATTTATGCCAAACACCTTGACGCCTTGCTCATTTACTTTTGACAATGTTCCAAGGGTACCATTACTTTACTTATTTTTTAGAATGTTTTCTCATCAATGAATTTTTATGTTCTTCCAGTGGTTCCCAACCTTTTTTGGGGGGGGGCATAACCCCACCTAATAATTTTTTTTGGCATCCTGATGCCCCCTGTGGTGATATATAATTCTTATTACACAAAAAGTGAATTTTTTAGAATGTTTTCTCATCAGTACATTTTTATGTTCTTCCAGTGGTTCCCAACCTTTTTTTGCGGGGCGGGGGGGGCATACCCTACCTAATAATTTTTTTTTTGGCATCCTGATGCCCCGTGTGGTGACATATAATTCTTATTATACAAAAAATGAACCACTATCCACGTGGAGGAAGTCTAAAAGACCATTAACTCTATTTTAACATTCTCGCCACGCTGGGAACCACTGCTTCGAGTCTAAGATTACATCATTAAAAACTTTTAGTAATGGGTGCCATTTACTGTTCTTTAATGTCTGTGAAGTCATAGAATTAGACGCATTCTTTCAAAAGAGTTAAATTGCATATGCAGGAACTGAATGAAATGTGAGATGCAAAATCGAATGGAATAGGAAAAGAATTATTTGAAAACTCCAGTTTCAGTAAATCGCTGTGTTTTTAAATGCATGCATAAAGTGGATGTTTTCAAACTCTCTATCGTTTGATAAAATCAAAGCAAAGACTTTGAAGACAAGGCTTTTGGCATCGATCAGCCTCAGATGTTGATGATGATGATGATGATGACTGTTTGAAATGAGAAGCAAGTGGGCTCCCTACTGCAGAATTCTCGGTTGGGAGGGCAGTAGTTCATTTGCAAGTTTTACAGTATTCTTTATTTTCAGTTGTACACATTACACACACACACACACACACACACACACACACACACACACACACACACACACATATATATATATATATATATATATATATATATATATATATATATATATATATATATATATATATATATATATATATATATATATATATATATATATATATATATATATATATATATATATATATATATATATATATATATATATATATATATATATATATATATATTTAAAAGTCACAATGGTCTTTGGAAGTGCCTCATTGTTTAATAATTGATAAGATAATTTCTGTGTAGTGGCGCTATTGCATGTGTACTCATGTGTTGAGTAGAAGTTTGTATTCACATCGATAAGTATATAGGTTTTAGTTAATACTCTTCAGGGGAGAAAACAGATGGCGTTTAAACATCATTTCTGGAAATGCGGAAGTACACTGACAAAAAAAAAATCAACTTTACGAGAGATACAAAATTAATGTCAAGGGAAGAAAATTATTTATGTAAAGATTCCAGTACAATTAAATCAACACGGAATTAAGGGCGCAGGACAGAAGGGAAAAGGTCTATCACGTCATCATTCCTGGGTGCAATCAGAGTAGCAACGTCTTTGGAGACGAGGCTCTCAGGTAGTACATCCGCCTCAGGCATTCACGATGCCGTTTGATAAGAAATGGTAGCGAGCTGGAAGCTTCAGTGTTCATACTGGATAAGAAAGTCTGCTTGATTTACTGTCTAGCTGACTAAGAATACCTGAGCTATACACACACACACACACTGTATATATATATATATATATATATATATATATATATATATATATATATATATATATATATATATATATATATATATATATTATATTTATATATATATATTGTTTTTAGAGACAGGTAGATGACATCATCAGAACGCATGTTCTGTTAATCTTCTTATAAACTAAAACACTAGTTCATTGCTTATTCATTCGTTTCTTCCTCATTCCATGTGCATGTTTAGTGCCTTCGTGCGCATGCGTTTATATGTGCGACGGAGAGTTTGTGAGTCTGCAATTACATTTATATTTTATTTGTCACTTCCAGAAATCCTTCCTGAATTGGAAGATTTCATCCTGTTTACGAATGAAATTTCTCCTCGTCTACTACTAATTCAAATTGTGTAAGTGCGAGTAAATTGATATGAACTTATTAATTTCTTATTTTCATTTCTTTAATATTTATCCTTTGTCGTTTAATGTGGTTGAGTGGGCATCTCATTCATTACTTCAATAAAAGAAGGCGTTTTTTATTTAAGCCTATTTCCGTATTAATCAGGAACTCACAGCTGATCACTTAATTAAATTCCATTAGGTTTTTTAAACAAAGGCATATATCACAGTTGCTATGCAATTACGCCTAGATAATTATAACTCAGGAGTCATGGAAAGGGAAAGCGTCCTGTTAATTCAGTTATTTATTCTGGAGTGCAGTGGACAACTTCTCTTTACGTATTTCTATTTATATATTTACTTATTTATCTTTTGAGGGCGGGAAACGAAGTGGGATGTCGTATTACCTTTGGATAATGATCAGTTATCTTAAATAAATGAGACGAATTGGTATTAGCCATTAACTATCACATTTTCCCAAAGCGTTCTTAAGAAATGTTTACAAATTTTATTTCAGTGCTGAAACGCACATTCCTTTGTAACGTGCTTTACATGGTGAGAGTTTTCACTTGAAATTCATAAACTTTTAGGAATGATGTTTGTGTCATCATTTCGTTTGTGTCATCATTTCAGTCATTAAGAATGAAAGGACACAAACATCGTATGTAGGATCAAATATAGAATCGGGACACAAATCTTGGTCACAGTTCTGTATTTTATAATAGCGAAAGGCAGGATCTGTATCCTTCATTTCTCTTATCGCCATTCAAGTCCGCGACGAAACCTGATGTTAAGATACACCGCAACTATTTTAGCCGTTCTTGAAAAAAGTAAAAAAAAAAAAAAAAAAAAAAAAAAAAAAGTAAAAATGCGCCGAAGTTTCTTCGGCGCAATCGAGTTTTCTGTACAGCGTATAATCAAGGCCACCGAAAACAGATTTATCTTTCCGTGGTCTCGGTATAATGCTGTATGAGCCGCGGCCCATGAAACTTTAACCACTGCCCGGTGGTAGCCTGTCCTATATTGTTGCCAGACGCATGATCATGGCTAACTTTAACCTTATAAATAAAATAAAATAAAAAACTACTGAGGCTAGAGGGCTGCAATTTGGTATGTTGGATGATTGGAGGGTGGGTGATCAACATACCAATTTGCAGCCCTCTAGCCTCAGTATTTTTTAAGATCTGAGGGCGGAGAGAAAAATTGCGGACGGACAGACAAAGCCATCTCAATAATTTTCTTTAACAGAAAACTAAAAACCTTAATTCAACTTCATTTTAAGGTATATTTTATTGTTTTGATTTTTTATTTTTTTTTACATTATGTCAACTGTGGAATCTCCTAACCCCACTCTCTCTCTCTCTCTCTCTCTCTCTCTCTCTCTCTCTCTCTCTCTCTCTCTCTCTGTAATGCGAAAGACTACACTTATATTTTTGCGTAACTATTTACGCAGGCCATGAATATTGAAAAACGCCCGCAACGCGGAAGTCAACAATTGCCTACTAGTAGGTGCCTGTTTCCCATTCCGTATGATCTGCGTGCTCTTTGTGTGTTCATTTGAAAATGTGAACTCTATTTGCATATCGGCTATCGCACCCAATACGCGCTCCGCCTCCGTTATTGGTGTGCGGATATTTCAATAAAGGTTTCGCGTAGGTTACTGGGAATAGTGTGCGTGTGTGTGTGTGTGTGTGTGTGTATCCGTACGTGTATCTTTGTGCTTGTCTCCCGTATCACCATAGGAATCGTAACGCGCGTATTCTACCCTAAAATGGAAAACTGCAGTATCTGCAAAATTTTCGAAATTGAGATATACCACTTATTGGGGTCGTGGAACACTAATACCCAAGTTACTGCAGTTTCAGAATGAGTCTTCAACGGGCATTCAGGGGATCCCATTTGCAGCATCTGCAAAATTTTCGAAATTGAGATATGCCACCTATTTGGCTCGTGAAGCACTTAATACGCAAGTTACTGCAGTTTCAGAATGATTCTTCAATGCTTTCCACGAGCAATCAGGGGGTCCCATTTGCAGCATCTGCTAAATTTTCCAAATTAGCATATGCCACTTTTTGGGCTCGTGAAGCACTTAATACACAAGTTACTGCAGTTTCAGAATGATTCTTCAATGCTTTCCACGAGTATTTAGGGGGTCCCATTTTCAGTATCTGCAAAAGTCAGCAGTAAGGCAAGGAGTATCTACCATTTCTCTCAGTTTTGTATTTTTGCAGACACTGCAGTCTTCCATTTTAGGGCAGTATTGTTAATAGGGTAAAATGATGAAATAGGAAGATATTATGTTGTATTTTATATTCAGGTAATACGTTATGTAAATGTTTTCTAATATCCAGAATTATTTTTCTAATAAATATTTATATTGCCCTGCGATATTTTCCTCTGCACTTTTCCAACTTCTTTGGTAAAAACATGTTTGATCTTAGAGAAATCAAATTTCATTTACATCAGTTAAATAAATCTTTTTTCAGTGTCATCCAAACTATATTACATCCTTATTCCACGGTAAAATATAAATTACATCGAATTGTTTTTCAAAAATGAAATAGAACAGATCCTTCTTTCACTGAATATTTACCTGTATTAATGACCCATGCATGTCATAATGCCTTTAAGGTCAAGGTCATCGATATTGGATCGTGTGTCATTTTTTTTATTCTATTGCATATATAAGAAGAATTCAACTTATTATAAAAGCGTTAGTGATTTATTTTTATTGGTCGTCATTGATCGCATAGAGCATAGTTTTATTTCTTTTCCTTCCAACTTTTAAATCCCTTCATGTAAAGTCACATTCTTGTTAGTATTTTTTTTTTTGGATGCTAGTATTTTTTAAATTGGTTATGATATAGTTTTAATATATATATATATATATATATATATATATATATATATATATATATATATATATATATATATATATATATATATATATATATATATATATATATATATATTTTTAGCTGTCATTCCAAAATGACTGAAAAACAATTTCCTTAGGGTAAATTCATTTCTCCTTCAAAAGCTTCAGTATATATTTTAGTTATTTGTTTTATTCTCTCTCTCTCTCTCTCTCTCTCTCTCTCTCTCTCTCTCTCTCTCTCTCTCTCTCTCTCTCTCTGTTGCTTCTTCTTGAAACGGCTCCTTAGCGTCTCGAGCGCTTTACTGTCAATAAAAAAAATCTTGCAAGCAGAACGCCCGACGGTGCTCTTAAATTCTGGAAGAAAAGACCGGGTCATTCATCCGAGGTCATTCATCCGAGCCGGAGTCTGAGGAGGAGCCGTATGGCGAAGCGGGCGGGAGACGGGACCCGGGGACATTCCGGCTCCTTCAGCCGTTTGTGTACGAATCGCGTTACGGCTTTTGGTAACAGTCTCACGGCTCCCCCGGATGTGCGTCGTTTCGCATTCGGAATGACCAGCATATACAATCGGCGGGGATCCGAGAAGGGTAAAAAGGCGTCTGCCCTTATTCTTAACCTCAGTGATTTTAAGGACTTTTTTCTTGTTTGGGTTGACGAATTCGTCCCAGCGGCATTCAGTGAGTTCGCCATATAAATTTCTTTTTTTTATATTATGGTTTTGGTACGTCGAATTTTTTCTAGGGTTGTGTTTTTTCCTGTACTGAGATTGCTGTAGAATAGGACTCTCTCTCTCTCTCTCTCTCTCTCTCTCTCTCTCTCTCTCTCTCTCTCTCTCTCTCTCTCTCTCTCTCTCTCTCCTTATTGTATACAATATTTAGGGACGGCATTCTTTTTAGATAGTTAAATCAAGCAAAAAAGACAGTACATCTGAATTGAAAAAAAATATCTGTCAATGTGGTTTGTATATTCAAGGAGCTTCCATTCTTAAATAAAGTACTATTTTTAAAAAAACTTTCAGGGCCAAAAAGCCTCATATTACATCAAGGGCTGTTGATTTGTGTATTTGTGCCATTATTTTAAGTAAATACCTTTTGCCAGAATCTTGTTCTTTCTAAATGATTGTTCATCTTGAGTTATTTCTATATAATAAAACATAATCTGTATTTGTATGTTTTTTGGATAACCTAGATGTTGTGACGACAGTTATAGTAGCCATAAATCAATCAATCAGTCAGTCTCCACGTTTAGACCTGCCTTGAGGACAGTGGGGGGAAGGGGGGGTGGTTGCAGAATCTCTCACTAATGGCTTCCTTATAAGCATATAGAATGAAGGTGCCTTGGGTTAGTATGTCAGTGTCGAAAATAATACCTATAAAAAAGAAACTTTGATGATAATATTTCTGTGGATAGAAAATCTAGGGATAGGAGTAACGATGCCGGCTGGTTTAGTGCACTTTTTAAACAGCTTTGTTTGGATTAATAAAGAATTATGTAATAACTGAAGTAAATTAAATATTATTTAATAACTATAGTACGTTAAATATTATGTAAAAACTACAGTACATTAAATATTATTTAATAACTAAAGTATATTAAATATTACGTAATAACTCAAATATATTATATACGTAGAAGTATATTAATTAGAATGTATTGTTATGGGTTCAAGACGGTAATATGAACAACCGTTAATTGAAATGAATTTTTGGTTGAATTTCACTGTTCGTGCTAGGAATTAGAACTAATTGGTGTTTGAGAATAACGAAAATTTTCTGAAATTGCCACAGAACAACATTTTTCTATTTGGCAAAATTTTATGGACGTTAACGTAAACATTACTAACAGTTAATATTACTCACTGTGTGGTGTCTAGTTTGCCTTAATTTCCTCTGAATCAAACATGCGTATGTTTATATCTCACTTATTAATTTCCAGTTCAGATTCAGTGCTTAAAGGATTAAGCATATCCCAAAAGGGTGAGAAAATCGAGGACTTAAAGAGGTCTTTGTTGACTTAATTATAAAAAAAAGTCTTTAATAATTCATATTTTATCCGACCTTCGTCGTGAATTTTGTCCACTTAATGTGCGTTCACGGAACAAGAATCCGAGGAAAATGAATTCGGATTTTGTTCTCTCCTAAAGTGATTTATTCAGTTCGTTCTGAGTGGGGCCTTCAATTGCGAGTACTTTTCATTTATAAGAAATGGTCTTTGGATGACTTGTGTTTTGAGGATAATTTCATATATATATATATATATATATATATATATATATATATATATATATATATATATATATATATATATATATATATATATATATATATATATATAACTTATTTACTTTTCTATTTTTGTATTTTTCTTATGCATCTTGTGCTTGAGAGAGAGAGAGAGAGAGAGAGAGAGAGAGAGAGAGAGAGAGAGAGAGAGAGAGAGAGAGAGAGAGAGAGAGAGAGAGAGGAAACTTTCTGGACCTTTTTAACTTTTGTAGCACCAGAAGAATGATTTGTATTTAGTGTGGTGTACCTCCTACATATTGAATTTTATTTTGTTCTTTCATTTATTTTTATGTCATACATCTTATTTGATGTTTCCATTTTTATTCAGAACAAGAACTGATAAAACTCACACGGTATAAATATAAACAAGTGTGAGTTTTATCAGTTCTTGCTCTGAATAACAATGGAAATTTCAAATAAGATGTATGACATAAAAATAAATGAAAAAACTAAATAAAATTCAATATCTAGGAGGTACATCACACTAAATACAAATCATTCTTCTGGTGTTACAAAAGTTACAGAGGTCCGGAAAGTTCTCTCTCTCTCTCTCTCTCTCTCTCTCTCTCTCTCTCTCTCTCTCTCTCTCTCTCTCTCTCTCTCATGTCTGACAGCCATTCATCATTCGATCACAACGAACGCTACCTTAATATTTAGTGTGATGTACCTCGTACATATTGAATTTTATTTTGTTGTTTCATTTATTTTTATGTCATACATTTTTATATTTCCATTTTCATTCAGAGCAAGAACTGATGCCAGTAACATCGTATATAAATATAAACAATACCATCGTGTCTGACAGCCATTCACCGTTCGATCACAACGAACGCTACCGAAACTCACGGTGCATCCCATTCAGTTATCTTTTCTACAAACAGGCAATGCCTTCTGAATTCGCAACAAGCGTTCCAAGAAGTCCCAGACGCTGCTTTCCGAAGAACTTCACGGAAGCAACCTCTAATGAATGCAGCGAGCATGAATGTAGCTGCTGCTGCTGCGAGTTCAAGAATATCAGCTGATTTGTTTTTTGTCGTCCTCGAATAAAGGGAGTCGAGAGTGCCGGGTTGCAATGCATATCATATGAGCAAGGTCTTGAGGCGCGCTCTCTCTCTCTCTCTCTCTCTCTCTCTCTCTCTCTCTCTCTCTCTCTCTCTCTCTCAATGTATGGCATTATTCTTAGCAAGCTCTTTGTTTAGGCTTCGCTTGTTTATATTTTATGGTTCTCTCTCTCTCTCTCTCTCTCTCTCTCTCTCTCTCTCTCTCTCTCTCTCTCTCTCACACACACACACACATTTTGTATGTTATTCATCTCTCTCTCTCTCTCTCTCTCTCTCTCTCTCTCACACACATTTTTAAGTTATTCTCTCTCTCTCTCTCTCTCTCTCTCTCTCTCTCTCTCTCACACACACACACACATTTTGTGGCGTTATTCATATCAAGTACCTCATCTATTTTTCGTTTTTTTAAGTTTTATCTCTCTCTCTCTCTCTCTCTCTCTCTCTCTCTCTCTCTCTCTCTCTCTCTCTCTCTCAATTTATTCCATTTCACTTTTATTCATAGGTTTGTAGTTCTTTCTCTTTGTCTATCAATCATTACCTATTCCTCTCTGGCGTGTCGACCTCTCCTGTTGATGTTTCAGATGAACTTGGACGATTGTTTGTTTGTTATTTCTGTGAATATTGAGACCTCCAAATTCCCGAAAGGGGCGAAGGATTCGGGTGTATTTGTTTTTATCTTGTAAGCGGTTTACCTTACTCACTCATTCCCTCAAGTTATTGTTTGCGTATTTTTTTCTATAAACTTTGTTTACAGCCGGAGGGCGTTTCCGATTTGGCATAGTTTTATCAACTTTAACGATAGCATTATTTACCAATTGTCATCATTTTATAAACTTCATCAATAACATTATTTACCATTATTTTCTTTCGCTGAAGTTTGACAGAAATTGGTGATAAATTCTCTTCATTAACTTTGAAGATTTCTTAATTTCTTATTAATTCATATATTTTATTACATGCGAGACGTGGCATCGTGAAATTTTAATTTCTATTATTCTATTCATAGCTACATTTATTAGCAAAGTTTCGAATGACCTGTTGCTTAGTTGTCTTATGCCAGCACGGGCTCTTTCTGGTAAGAAAGCTAAAGATATTCTTTTTAGACGTTATTCAGTCTCAGAAACGTATTTTTTTTCTCTATGTTGATTTTATGTTTCCCATCTGAGTGATATGTTTCTGTCGAACTCGTCTTAATACTTTTGGTTTTGGATCGCTAAAATATAACTTGCCTAGTCCCGTTTCAGTGGTTAATATTTACATTTATGCGTAACTTAGCTCTAATTAGTTCAGGATCGGTTTTAATTTAAAAATTCTTGCAGTCAAATGCTGAGTTGTAAATGGTGTAATTCTCGCATTTTCGTCGTTTTCCGTGTCCGAAAATTTAGATAATGGAAAATAGCTTTCCATTATCTTTCTCCAGCAGAATTGATTTTATTTTGAACATGATTGCAGGCTTAACACACACATACATAGAGGTAGACAGGAAAAGAGAGAGAGAGAGAGAGAGAGAGAGAGAGAGAGAGAGAGAGAGAGAGAGAGAGAGAGAGAGAGAGAGAGAGAGAGAGAGAGAGAGAGAGAGAGAGAGAGTCTTCAGGATTTTATTCCAGAGAAAAGTTCCAACTTCTTTGAATAGTATCATGTTATTATTGAGAGAGAGAGAGAGAGAGAGAGAGAGAGAGAGAGAGAGAGAGAGAGATTTTATTCAGAGAAAAGTTCCAACTTCTTTTGAATAGTATCATGTTAGAGAGAGAGAGAGAGAGAGAGAGAGAGAGAGAGAGAGAGAGAGAGACTTCAGGATTTTATTCCAGAGAAAAGTTCCAACTTCTTTGAATAGTATCATGTTACATCGAGAAAAAGTTAGAGAGAGAGAGAGAGAGAGAGAGAGAGAGAGAGCTCAGGATTTTATTCCAGAAAAAAGTTCAAACTCCTTTGAACAGTATTATGCTATTTCCAACCTTTAATCAGACAAATCCAATGAATGTTGTTGCCCAGACGCTCTCGTATTAACATTTTGTATGGCTCGTGAATTCCCTAATTAGATTAGAACGATCCGGTTCTGAAATGATTAAACAATTCATGACTATTAAATATTCCGTTTCAGACACAATCCTCTAAGTTTCCTCTTTCATGTAAACGAGAGCGTATCTCATTCTGTATTCATAACTGAACTTCTATGTAATTTCCCAGGATGTTTTATGTAAGATGTTTGAAGTTCTCGATTCATTTATACTAAAAGCGTTTCTTTCATCCTAAAAGGATGGTGTGATAATCTTAAAGAAGAACATTTTTGTAAGAAAACTTTTTTTTATTACTCTTTAAGAATAGCGTTCATCTGTTTCTGGTGAGGGCCGTTTGCCATTCTTTTAGCTAAGTCATAACCTAATTCACGATGAATATGTCGTGCACGTTATCTTTACTTGCTCTTGCCAACACCACCGTACGACCTTCAAGCCATTTGCATAGTAAAGTCCATTTAATGAGGACATTTTATACCTTGTTTTATAGCCCGGTCTCTGTAGCTCCCGCACACCTAATTCAATCCGCTATCAAATGTTATCCATGGTCTCCAGATACTTCCTGATACGATGGATGTCTTCATTAATGTCCTTAAAGTTGTGAACACTCGGGTAGTAATGTATAACTTGTGAACACTGAAGTGGGACTGTATAACAAGCGACAGAGTCAGGCGGTACTGGGTCGTCTTTCTTTCAAGAGAGACCAACACCTAGCCGACAGACCCACCATTTGTTTGAAACTGTAGGTAGGTGCAGAGATTTTCATCACATGCTATGAGCATTTCAATCAGGCTCAGGATAATTAATCTATCTTATTTGTTATACTGCTCTCTAGTAGTTGAAGTTGTCTGGACAAACCTGGAAATAAAGTCAGGAAAGCTCACTCTTGTCAGCTTCTCTTCTGTTTAATATTAGTGAGCTTATCCTGGAAGAGGTTTGGCCACTGTCAAGATCCCAGGCAAAACAGTGTGCGCTGAGCAAGCACTGATGATTTTGGGCTGAGGTCTTTGTCATGGGAAATTATGAGATAAATTGCGTTCAGTCGTTCGTCTGTGGCTGATGTCTTGGACCACGCTACTGGGAAGACACAAGCACACATACACACACACAAACACACAAACAAATGGATGGCCTCCCTAATGTGGAGCATAAAACTAAACGGAGTAGGAGGAAAATCGTTTAAAGGAGATTCCCGAGCCAGCAAACCGCTGTGGCATTAAATGCAAGAGAGAGAAAAAAAAAGAAAGAATAAAGTCTTTCGCCTCATTATCCCTAGATGCAATCAAGGCTTAAGCCTTTGGAGGTAAGGGTTTCGATATGCATCCAGCTCAGGCGTTGATGATGCTATGTGAAAGGAGATGCAAGCGAGCTGGATGCTGCAACGTTCTTATTGAAGACGACCATCTGTTTGAAAGATTCATCTTATTATTTATTTGATGTTTATCGCACCATGAACACATGCCTGCACTTTAGAGAGAGAGAGAGAGAGAGAGAGAGAGAGAGAGAGAGAGAGAGAGAGAGAGAGAGAGATGTATAATATATATATATATGTATGTATAATAAAATATGTCATATTATAATTTCTTATACTTCCTCTAATTATCGCAAGAGGTTCTGCTCTCTCAATGTGCATTCAGGAAGAAGACTTCGAGCAAAATGATTCGGATAATTTTCTCTCTCGGAGATATTTTGCTCAGTTCGTTCTGAATGAGACCCTCAAGTGACGGAGCTTTTATTTACGGATGGGAGCGACGTAGCTGACTCTCTCTCTCTCTCTCTCTCTCTCTCTCTCTCTCTCTCTCTCTCTCTCTCTCTCTCTCTCTCTCTCTGTTTAAACCATGATCTCAAGTCTCATTAGTACTGAGGTTTAATAGTTGTGTGTTTGTTGTGTGTATATATATATATATATATATATATATATATATATATATATATATATATATATATAATTGTGTATTTAAATATAATATATATATATGTATATATATATATATATATTATAATTATGTATTATATATATAATGTATATACACATACAATCAAATATTCACATATATTCATATATAATAAATTCATTTATCTACCTTTCACATATTTTGTTACAGAGAGAGAGAGAGAGAGAGAGAGAGAGAGAGAGAGAGAGAGAGAGAGAGAGAGAGAGAGTAGCAGTAAATAGTTTTACCTATCTTTATAGATGTCATCACTAAAAATTGAATATATATAACATGTGGAACCTTTCCAGTATTCATGTATGTTTTATCCTTTATTTATTATTAAATATCACATCATAACATGTAGATATTTTTCTGCATTTTTCTCTTAGTCTGAAACAAACAACAAATAAGTTTTTATTATCAACAACCTTTTCGTTATTGACAGCAATTCTAAAATTGAAGTCAAGCCTGTTATTATTTAGGCGAACTGGCTCTCTCTCTCTCTCTCTCTCTCTCTCTCTCTCTCTCTCTCTCTCTCTCTCTCTCTCTCTCTCTCTCTCTCACACACACACACACACACACAGTCATAGGTTCATTCATACACAGATAGAGAGAGAGAGAGAGAGAGAGAGAGAGAGAGAGAGAGAGAGAGAGAGGGGAATTTTACGCCTGAAGAAAGCATCATTCTCCCCCAACAGTATCATGCAAAGATTTTTCTCTCCCAAGCAAGCAAATCCGATGAATGCTTGATGCAGAAACGCGCCCGAATTAGCGTTTTGTCCGGATCGATGAGTGCAAATAGAAGGCAGCTCGTGAATCCTGCAATTAGATCGGAACGATTCGGTTCTGGAGCCGTAAAAATAACTCGCAGGCGCTGAATATTCTGTCACATTCACGCTTCACACTTCACCTTCTTGTTATTCATAGTTTTTGTGAAGTTTTCATATGCCTTGGCATTCGTCTGGTAGAATTTTCCCATCAGCTAATTTTGATAAGAATTCCATGTTACTCTCTCGTTCACAGCTTACTTTCTGCTCTTACACAAAATTGTTTTTATGTTCCCGTGGAATTCTTTAAATATTAAATATTATCTTTGTTAAAGATGCATTTAAGGTATATCCTCTTTGGCATTTGTTTTAATCCTTTCTTATTTCTATTTTATCAAAGGTATAACGAGCTACGTAAGTAGCGGACAAATTCTTGGCGATTAAATATGTCTTAACAGTCATCTGGTAGAATTTCCCGGTCGTGAAATTTTAGCTGATTTCTATGTTACTGTCTATTTATATATATATATATATTATATATATATATATATATATATATATATATATATATATATATATATATATATATATATATATATATATATATATATAATATATACATACATATATATATTATATATTATATACACACAAACAAATTTATAGACATGCTAATAAGTACTTACAAGAAATTGAACAAGCAAATAAATTCTTTATGTAAACATATACATACGTAATTCATTTATTTACTTCTTATATTTTAATGAGTGTTTCATTCTGGCAAAGAAGGAGAGAGAGAGAGAGAGAGAGAGAGAGAGAGAGAGAGAGAGAGAGAGAGAGAGAGAGAGAGAGGTAATAAAAGTTTTAGCACAGAAAAACGTTCTTCCCTCCTTTACAAATATACATTTCTTGTTCACTCGTAATTGAATTTTTAAACAGAATTTTGTATCTTTTGAATATTTCAGTGGTCTTACTTCCTTTATTTTTTTATATATTTGAATAATAAATGGCTCTTTTTTTCCTTTATTTTTTATATGTACCACCACTTTTTATTTATATTTCTTTAAACTTTAAATGAGCGTGGGGAACAACAGTAAGACAATGTTATGACAAATATAACATACAGTTATTACAGACATCATTATGACTTGCTTGAAGACAATGAAAGCTGCTTGACATTCGCTTTGTATCGCCCTCTGCTCTTCACTGCGCCAGGCGAACAATGCCAATTGATACTGCAATAAGTGTTTCTCGGAATCTGAGATGCTATTGCTTCCGGAGTGCTTGGGTGGAAGCATAACTAATGAATGCATCGAGAATGAAATTATATGCAATTTCCAGAGTATAATGCACGTTTGATCATTTATATCCCCGAATAAATGCAGTCATGATTGCTAGCTGCAATGCTTGTCGTGTGAAGTCCTTGAGGCGCGTATCTCTCTCTCTCTCTCTCTCTCTCTCTCTCTCTCTCTCTCTGTCTCTCTCTCTCTCTCGGTTGATTATCTACTCACACACACACTCACACACAGTTATTATATATATATATATATATATATATATATATATATATATATATATATATATATATATATATATATTTATACATACATACATATATATAAATGTATGTATGTATGTATGTATGTATGTATGTATGTATGTATGTATGTATGTATGTATGTATGTACAGATCGAGAGATACAGATTATGGAATGGTCAAGATTAACAGAACATTAGATGCATTAGTTAACTGGGCTTTTACCCTCGAATAATATCACATGTAAAATTTTACACTACTGTTGAAAGCTTCAAGTATTAATTTTCTATCCTATTTCATTTAATATTTTTTTCCCCAAATTAATGTTTGTTTGGTTTGGTATAATTAAAAAAATGAATGATGTTATACCTCACATTATTTACATTTTTTCTTAATAATGTTGCAGCTAACATCATTTGCATTTTTTGTTTGTCTGTTGTATGATGAAAAATAAATATGGAATTTTTTTACCTTGATGATTAAATATCTCATTTTGTGTGATTTTAAAGTGATTGATCGTTTTCATATAATTCCCATTACCATTGTATTTCCACGTTTTTAAAAGAAGCATTTTTCTCTTTGTATTATAATTACCTTGTAGCAGTAATAAAATCTTTTATTTCTCATTGGTAAATTTTATGATTGCTGTTTATTTTATTATGCATTATGGAATGCTAATCAGCTGAATACTAATCAGTTCTTACACATAAGGCAAAAGTGTAAAAACACATAACTGGCTGGCGTACGTTTTCATTACAAAGATTCGCGCAAGCTCCATATTTTGCAGCGTCCCGCCGGCCCCTAGCTACAACCCCTTTCGGTCCTTTTACTGTACCTCCTTCCATATTCTCTTTCTTCCATCTTATTCTCCAACCTCTCCTAACAGTTGGGTCATAGTACAACTGCTTTGAGGTTTTCCTCCTGTTACACCTTTTGGACCTATTACTGTCAATTTCGATTTCAGCGCTGAATGACCGCATAGGACCCAGCGCTTGGGCTTAAATTCTATATTCAATTCAATAAGTGTGCAAGAAGCTTAAATGAGCACTTTTTTTAAAAGATTGACTTTGTAAAAGTTAGTTTAAATGTAAAATCATCCACAGTATTTAAGATAATGGCATCTTTTATAGCAGTTGGCCATCTGCAGAGGCCATCAATAACTCTTGTCAGGTAGATCGCCAGTTCTTGATGATTATTTTGTTCGATTGTCTTTCACCAAATAATTTTTTCAGTTTCTAACTCAAAAATAAGTTGTTGATGTTGCCAGCCATTATAAGAGCTCTATTTCCAATAGCTGTTCAAGCTGTTCTTGCTGACAAGTAAATTTGCCAGTTTTTAATGATTTTTTTTAATAGGCAGTTGAACGACGAACGATTCCTTTCTGTTTGTCTGAAAGTCGAGGATATTTCCATATTTGGAGCGGAATCTTATGTTAACTGTTTGTAGTACCTACTGCTTGTATGGTCTTCATTACTGAAAAATGCAAGCCTCACAGTTTAGAATAAAGAGAGAGAGAGAGAGAGAGAGAGAGAGAGAGAGACTTAAGCCCTTTCATGCAGATTGAGGTATAGTAAGAAAGTGATGTACTCACATCCATATACACACACTCACACACACTGAGAGAGAGAGAGAGAGAGAGAGAGAGAGAGAGAGAGAGAGAGAGAGACACTTAACGCCCTTTCATGCAGATTGAGGTATAGTAAGAAAGTGATGTACTCACATCCATTTACACACACTCACACACACTGGAGAGAGAGAGAGAGAGAGAGAGAGAGAGAGAGAGAGAGAGAGAGAGAGAAATGGATGGTAAACAACACCATAAAGGGCCGTGATGGGCCCTATCCGATGAGAATTTAGGTATACGGCTCTGTTGCATCTAAAATGCGTTGCATCAAGCAACTCTTTGATGAGGTTTGCATCACTGCAACCGGGGGGGAACAAACGACCTCTCTCATCACGACGAATTTCCCCAGTCAAAACTGATTGCCTGCAATAACTTGCCGTTGACTGGGTCATATAACCGGTCGCTATTGGTTTCCGCGGATCGAACCCAAAGGTGCTTCATTGGGCGCCGTCGATCTCACATTTTTTTTTAATTAAATAATTTTTTGGGGGGGTGTATTACGTAATGCCTTATCTCTTGCTTGTCTGCCCATGTGCCCACATGCCCCCGGGCTTCTAAACGCGCAGCCGATGGCGATATTTACAGAGAACACCGCGGCATTATTGCATAGTTATAAATATGCTGGGAACTTTTCAATAAATTGCTTGTAGCTTCAAAAAATTTCCGCCCATTTTTGGCCGTGCTACGTAGTTTCAGGTAATATTCGGAAGTGTAATATTTATATGTATATTCTTTTATGCAACACTGCCAACCACGTTTAATAAATAACATCAATATACGCTACGGCCCCCCGAAATAAATGGAATATATTTTAAACAACAGAGGGATGGCGGGGAAATAATTGACGTCATGGCAAAAAACGCTTCACCGAAATTGGAAGCCATTTTTCCTCTTAAAGTAGGTGGTGAGGTACTAGATGATGAGGAGAATAAAAACGCCATAATGATCACTAATTGGTATTTACACAGATCCTTTTAAATCATTTGCTTCATTGAACTCACCATGGTATTCATTACGTAATTAACGACTTGAGAACCGTCAACACGTTTAGCTGTGTTTGTGAAGAATTATCCACAGTAATCACCAGATGATTTAAATAGCGACAAGTCGATTCGGAGAAGAATTTTGACCTGAGAAAAAGTAACCTCTGGTGGTCTCGATTCGTGAGCACTTAAATTTGATCAAAATAAGTTTTTTTTTTTTTTAGAGGTTATGGTCACTCTTCTTTGCGACAGTAAAATGTCATAACTAGAATTTTGTAATATTTCTTTAAAAACGTGTTATTCCTGTTAAAAGTACGGTAGCTTTGTCCTAAAATTCGTTAATAACACTGGTTGTGTAACAATATATATATATATATATATATATATATATATATATATATATATATATATATATATATATATATATATATATATATATATATATATATATATATATATATACACACATATACATATATACACACATATATATATATTACGTACATATTTCTTATCATACAGCAGTTTCCCCATTTGGCCTCAAAGTAGAGGCAATACGCCATGAATTAAACATTTTAGTCACTCAGTCGTCTCACGAAATTGCAGATAATATAGTACTTCCATTATGGAACTCTTAACCTGGAAAACGTGTAAAGGTTTTACTCTAGGGACTAAAACTGTCTGTACCGCGTCACGTAACAGTTACTGGCAGTTACTTCTACTTTCCGGAAATAGACCTGTTGTGGCTGATGACGGTCACGCAAACGCTTCCGGAGCGAGTAACGATAAATGACCGAACTTCAGTTTTGCTTACTTTTTTTTTTAAGTGAAGGGTATTTTTTTTACGTCTTTCTTATGAACAGTTACTGAATGAATGAATAAATGAATTTATTCAGTGTTTTCGAAGGGTATGGAGTTGTTTTTTATGTATTTATTTATTTTTTTGGGTTATTTGTATTTCATGTTTTATTCATGAGGTTGAAGAATATTTCTGAATTTCCCCCAATGCTTTCATAATGGTTTTCAACCTCTTTTGAATTTCTTGTGCGTATATTTATATATATGTGCGTATGTATGTGTATATATGTATATATGCATATATATAAATATATATGTATATGTGTGTATATATACAGTATATATATATATATATATATATATATATATATATATATATATATATATATATATATATATATATATATATATATATATATATATATATATATATATATATATATATATATATATATATATATATATATATATATATATATATATATATATCTAACCAGTTGTAACTTCCAGACACTCGTATTTCCTAACATGTCATTAGTTGAAGGTCCACTCTTGTGTATTGTTGCCTGAACGTGCTACAATTTTTCCTAATTACTGGTCTTCGTTGTCACGCCTCAGGCTCTAATCATTTTGTGTCATGATACAATACTAACATTTTATGATAACCCTTGCGACTTGTATTTCCGTTCCAATGTCGTTGTATCCCAACATCAATCGCTCTCTGCCCTCATGTATATGTATATATATGTGTATATATATATATATATATATATATATATATATATATATATATATATATATATATATATATATATATATATATATATATATATATATATATATATAGAGAGAGAGAGAGAGAGAGAGAGAGAGAGAGAGAGAGAGAGAGAGAGATGAAATAAGCGCACGTGTCTATGCGCATATTATATACACCGTTTTTATATTTAGAAAAAAATTGTGTCGTATTATTTTCCTAAACGTTTCCAATTCATCCAGAGCGAAAACGCTATCCCGTAGAATTGCGGAAACGTGGCGAAGAGAAAACGTTGCTGCTGCTGCTGATGCTGAACTCGTATTGGCAGCCGCAAAAAAAAAAAAAAAAAACTCGCTTAATAGGAGCAGGAATAGCTGAGAGATAGCATCTTTTGACGCGGTAGCGCTTTTGAACCCTGCCATCATTGGACGATATCGTCTTTTATCGCAGCGATACCGGATGGGGAATGCCTACGAAAATGCACAGCCGTTTATTGGAAAATGTTTTATACCTGTCGCAACAGATATTCGTCCGGTTTGTAATACGGGGCCGAGAGGCATTAGCGCTTATTGAATTCGTCTTTGATGCCCGTCGACCGCGCTGTGTTTTATTGGAATCGGTCAAGGGTATGCGTTCGTTCGCGGGAAGGGAGAGGAATTAAATGTAATAAAATGTAATATACTTGCGTCGTGAGAAAGTCGTTGCCCCGCGTGATGTCCTCCTTTCCAGAAGTGAAATGCATTTTCATGAGGAGCCCCGAGACATATGAGAAAATCTAATATGGTCTGGATATAATTTGATGAGGGATTTTTTAATTTTTTATTTTTATTTTTTGCTGAATTGGTGATTTAAGACTTGTAATGATTTCTTTGCGTCCGTCATGTTTTTGTCGCTAAAGAAAAAGTTATGAGTGTGTGATTTCATATGAGATAATCCCGTTAGTCACATTTGTTCTGTATGTGATGCACTGATCTGATTTCCAACTAGATTTGAAATTGCATTTGCAGAACATTACCCATTTCTGGTACCCACCCTCTGCTCGCTCTCTCTGTCTCTCTCTCTCTCTCCCTCTCCCTCTCTCTGTCTGTCTGTCTGTCTCTCTCTCTCTCTCTCTCTCTCTCTCTCTCTCTCTCTCTCTCTCTCTCTCTCTATGTTGGCCTTAACATACATCTTAGCACAAAAAAGATATAATAAATGTTAAGTTCGCCATTTTTAAAATACCGGCAAAAAATTGACATGCCAAATGTTTTTGTAGTGAATTATTCTGCAAACTTCCATCAGCAGTCAAACTAACAATATGAACTTAACAATTTGTCACAAGAAAATCTTATCTTTTAATCTCTGTATCATACGTATTGCCATATTTCCCATGTCAACTCTATCATAAACTATATCTAGCACCGTGAATATCGCCTTAAAAGTATTTTCCTTTTGCTCCAAAACTTTTCCGTAACTGTGTCACAACAAGCACTTGATCCAGAAATTTTGTCTCTTGCTTGAATGCACAATGTCCTATTCATATCAGCTCCTCAGTCATATGATTTACTTTATTAAAATCTTACCGTATACCATCCCACCTTTTTAGTTTCTTGTAAAAGAAAGCTATTGTGTCGGCTTTGTCTGTCCGTCCGCACTTTTTCTGTCCGCCCTCAGATCTTAAAAACTACTGAGGCTAGAGGGCTGCAAATTGGTATTCTGAGCATCCACCCACCAGTCATCAAACATACCAAATTGCAGCCCTGTAGCCTGAGTAGTTTTTATTTTATTTAAGGTTATAAGTTAGCCATAATCGTGCTTCTGGCAACGATATAGGCCAGGCCAACACCTGGCCGTGATTAAAGTTTCATGGGCCGCGGCTCATAGAGCATTATATTGAGACCACCGAAAGATAGATCTATTTTCGGTGGCCTTGATCATGCGATGTAGCGGCTGTACAGAAAACTCGATTGCGACGAAGAAACTTAGGCGCTTTTTGCTTATTTAAGTGTCTATGTCATTTATTAAGTAGTTATGTAATTCATTCATTTGCCTCTATTTTTTTTACTTGTTTAGGTAGTTATGTCCCGTAATTCGTACATTCGTCTCTATCACCTTTACCTCGGTATACATTAGAACACTTAAACCAGCTCTCGACTATCTTTGGAGCTTTTCTCCCGTACAAACAAACTAACTACCTCTTAAAATCCCATCAACTTTAGGTGTCGCTTTGACCTCCGTCCTCTTAATTCCCCTCCACGTCTCGTCAACAGCCACTTACTTCCCCAAGCATTCTTAAACTTTCACTCTTAAACTTTCACTCGTAAACTTTCACTAACCCCTTTTCTACCCCTTGTGTCGTTCAGCTGTCAGCTTCTCTCCTGTCTTCGAGGTGCTGACCTTTCGACCCTGGGCTGCGTTCTCGTCAGACAGTACCGCTTCGTTTGCATCTTTGTGATGCAGACATTCCTTGACCTTTCTCTTTGTATTTTCTGCCCTGTAGAAGCATTACATATATATGTATGTCTGTATATGTATATATATGTATGTATGTATATATATGTATATATATATCTATATATACAGTATTATATATAAATATATATATATACACACACACACACATATATATATATATATATATATATATATATATATATATATATATCTTTTATATTATATATTTATATATATATAAATATATATATATATATATATATATAGTATATATATATATATATATATATATATATATATATATATATATATATATTCTGTGTATATATGTAAACATATACATACACTTATATATATACACACACACACACACGCCCTTGTATGCAGTCGTACACAAGGATTTATTGCATTTCGTCCCCCAGCAGCATTTTCATCAAGTCATTTATTCATTGGGCCCATCCTTATGCCCTTTATTGACCACTTGAAGTATTGAAAATTCATATAAGTGCCAATAACCGATGCAAGTATTTCATTTTTATCCCATGACGAATATATATCATATATTTGAACACCGGTGCGCTGGAACCAATATTTTAATTTCCATTTCTCCTCTCTCTCTCTCTCTCTCTCTCTCTCTCTCTCTCTCTCTCTCTCTCTCTCTCTCTTTTGCGCGAATCATTTCGAATTAGATATTGCATCTGTTGAAATGGATTTCTGTCTTTCGTACTATGAATTTTCCAATTCGTTTGAACAGATGAGAATTTGATTTTGTAACAGGTAAAAAATTAGGGTGTTGTGTTGTCATTATAGAAGTCTAGTTGTCTCCCATAAAATTCAATGTAGAAAGTCTCCTTATTCCAGTTTGATTTTGGATTTTGATGTGAGATTTTTAATCTCTAAAATATACCACAAGAAATTAAAAAAAAATAGTGAACAAAAAAATCGTATGTTGATGTGAAAGTTTTGTTCACTAAAATATACCACGAACAGGAAAAAAAGAGAAAGTAAAAAAAAAATAACTTGTCCTCTAGATCGTTACATTTCTTGCCCATGTTGCAACGCACGAGGGACCATTTAACTCGGCTGCTTTGGAAGGGTATAGGTATAGGTATAGGTATAGGTATAGGTAGGCCCACGTGCATCGGTAACATTAAGATTTTAATCTCTAAAATATACCACAAAAAAAAAAAAAACGAAAATAATAAATTCACATGTCCCCTAGATCGTTACATTTCTCCCCCGTGTTGCAACGAACGAGGGACCATTTAGCTCCGCTGCTTTGGAACGGTATAGGTATAGGTAATAGGTAGTTCTCTAAAATATACCACAAACAAAGAATAAAAAGGAAAATAAAAAAATCACACATCCTCTAGATCGTTACATTTCTCCCCGTGTTGCAACGAACGAGGGACCATTTAGCTCTGCTGCCTTAGAACGATATAGGTATAGGTAATAGGTAGTTCTCTAAAATATACCACAAACAAAGAATAAAAGAAAAAAAAATCCCGAAAATAAAAAAAAAAATCACACGTCCTCTAGATCGTTACATTTCTCCCCCGTGTTGCAACGAACGAGGGACCATTTAGCTCCGCTGCTTTGGTAGAGGTGTAGCAGACCCACGTCATCGTGCATCAGCATCATCATCGTTGGAGATAACGAAGCCATAAAACTGTGAAATGGCTTCGGCCAAATCAAAAAGGAGTTCGGCTGGTCCCGGCGCATCAATTACTGCGCAAAGGACAGCGCTTTGGGGAACCCTGCATCACGCCCTTCGCACGATTTATGAGTTCGCTTATCGCGGGGATACTCGCCATTGGAGCGATTGGCGCCCATAACTCTCTATTCAGTGTGGTCTTCGGGTCCTTTTGATGATTTGACAGACAGACAGACAGATAGACAGACAGAGAGGAGAGGAAGAGAAACGGAGAGAGATATCCGATTGGTGTTTTCCTAAAAATTCAATTTTAAAGGTCCATCTCCCCAGTTACTGGTCATTCAGTTTCCTTCGTTTTCCTGTGCCAATTTGCACATTTTGATTGATGCTCCTCTTCCATCCTTCCATTCTTCCAGTTTGCTTTTACCTAATCATTTACTTCTTGTAATACAATTGTTATTAATTATTTAATCACTGCACGGACCTTGAATTCTCTTGCTTTCTTTGGTATTCCTGAATTATCAGTTTCAGTAGCATACAGTTAACAGGTTGGTATTCATTAATCTTTGAACTGAAACTTTCCTTCAGTGACCGAGGTCGATTGGATAGCCATGTTTGCGATGCCAAGTAGAGAATAATCAGTCAGTCAGTAGTAGCCATCTTCTCTCCTTCTCAGTGAAGAATAAAGTAAAAGCTGAATGCCGTGAAATTTTAAAATATGAAAGGAAAAAAAAAGAAAGGCTTGCTGTGCAAAATAAACTCTGACTGAATATTTTTATGATCGTAAAATTTAAGGAAGGCTGTTCAACTTTTTTCTGCCGCAATTTATATCTATTTGCATATTTTATTTTTGTAATTTTTACATCTTTTCCGTCTTTCCCCGTCCGTTTTCTGTTTTTCCATAAAGTTTGCTTTTTGCTTAAAGATTCCATTTATGCCTCTAATACTCCTTATTTTTTTTTTAAACAAAACAAAAACGAAATTTCTGTCATTAAATATGAACGATTTTGCAGTTGTTTGAATTCGGAACAAGTAATTCCCCGCAGGCGGGTAGTGCCGTCAGTGCACCTCACGTGGTACACGGTGGGCATTACTGAAGAGTCTTTGCAGCGTCCCTTCGGCCCCTAGCTGCAACCTCTTTCATTCTTTTTACTGTGCCTCCGTTCATATTCTCTTCCTTCCATCTGACTTTCCACCCTCTCTAACAATTGTTTCAAAGTGAATTTGCGAGGTTTTCCTCCTGCTACGCCTTTCAAACCTTTAACTGTCAGTTTTTCTTTCAGCGCTGAATGACCTCATAGATCCCAGCGCTTGTTCTTTGGCTTAAATTCTATATTCAATTCAATTCGAAACAAGTAATTATCCTGCTGTATAATGCTGTATCTTCATAAGCATAACCTGATCCCCATTTTATATAAAGATTCAAAATAGAAATAAGAACACTTAATTTTTACAGCACTCCACAATCGTGATGTCGAATTCCAGAGATTTCTTTTATATTATACTTAAATAATTCCCTGATTCCCTGATAAGAAATAATTATTTCAATCTTCAACAAAGGAATTTTAATCTTCATTCCACTCTTTATATAGAGCTGTTTTCTGAAGTGCATCGTTGAAAATTAAATAAGTACAAAAATGCCCCGAAGTTTATTCGGCGCAATCGAGTTTTCTGTACAGCCGCTACGCGTATAATCGGTCTATCTTTTGGTGGTCTCGGTATGATGCTGTATGAGCTTGGGCCCATGAAACTGTAACCACGGCCAGGTGGCCTATCCTATTTCGTCGCCAGAAGCACGATTATGGCTAACTTTAACCTTGAATAAAGTCAAAACTACTGAGGCTAGAGGGCTGCAATTTGGTTTGCTTGATGATTAGAGGGTGGATGATCAACATAACAATTTGCAGCCCTCTAGCCTCAGAAGTTTTTAAGATCTGAGGGCGGACAGAAAAAGTGCCGACAGAAAAAAGTGCGGATGGACGGACAAAGCCGGCAAAATAGTTTTCTTTCCAGAAAAAAAAAAGTATTAGTATCATAACAGCAGTTTTAATTTCTCTTATGAAAAACGGCCATTTTCGCCCGTGTGATATATAATGTTTTGAGAAATCAACAGACATTTTTATATTCTGGCTGACAGCCATTATTGCTTTGACGTTGATGCTGGGTTAATGGCATGGAATTTAATCCGTGTAAATGGGTATTTTTTAGCGAATTTATTGGGTCATATATTTTTGTGAAATTGCCCGACTATTTTTCGCCGCTGTCATCTTTCACTCTGTTGGGCAGTGTTGCCACATATGTGATATGTGAAGGAACTGAAATGACTTTAGTGCTTGGAAATGAGTTTACATAATATATTTACATATTTACGTATATGTATATATATAGGAATAATTAACACACAATCACGTGTGTAACAGAAATAAATTTCTGTTGATTGGGTCACTGCTGAGTCTGGAAGCTAGCCTGCCCAGGTAAAGCTTTAGGTGCAGCAGTACTTAGGTTCCAACTTCTTTTATGACTTGTGTGGCTTGGTTGGCAGCTGTCTTGTTGTGAGTCAGAAATTTATATATATATATATATATATATATATATATATATATATATATTTATTTATTTATATAATATATATATATATATGTGTATATATGTGTGTATGTATATATATGCATACACATACACACACATATATATATACATACATACATACATACATACATGCATACATACATACATACATACATACATACATACATACATACATACATATGTGTTATGTATTTTGTGAATTGATGTGGACCTATTATTCCAGTAATTATTTTTACTGTTTCATATTGAAGGGTCAGGAGATATATACTTTATTTTTTTCTATAAATTTATATTGAAATCACAATCAATCGTAAGCTCTAAAATTTTCAAATATTTAAAATGAATTTTGTCTCTCTGCTTATTTTTCAGTAATTTATCTTTAGTTTGAGACCTTTTTATGTGAATGTTTTGAAGAATAAAAAGCAGTTTGAATTTTCTTTGAAGCTTCAGAAACAGGTTTTTATTTTTGTGACGGGGTGTCATTTTATATCCTAACCTCTTTCAGAACAGCTTTTACATTTATAAATGTGCATGAGAATTTTTAACACGCCAGACGACTAAATAGTAAGATTTGCTAAAATTCTGAACCCTACCTGATTTTTTCCCGCTATTCAACGTTCGTTCATACATAAATGATATCAGATAAATCTTTTGCTATATTTCACTTTTAGATTTCTATGTAAATGTATAATATTTAATTTTATGAAGTAATATGTGATTTATGCAAGTACACATCTTTATTTTTGTGGGAATTACACTACATTTAAAGCGTTCAGTTTGAAGTTAGGATTTTAGAGAATTTTTTTGTATCCCGTTTTTAAATAGGGCGCCCACTACCTATGTCCATGGCCCTCCCCCATTCCTCCCCCCCCCAAACAACTCAGGTTTGCTTACTAAACATTTCAGTTGACGAATGGAGGTAGTTCGACCTTTTCTACTGAATGGTAATGATATTTTTAGTATGAAAGATATACAAGATAGTTTCATCAGTATCTGGAATAATTTTTTCTTCCGGTTTAATCCAAAGTTTTTGTCTACTTCTGTCTCAGTCTGCATTTATACACACACACACACACACACACACACACACACACACACACATACATATATATATATATATATATATATATATATATATATATATATATATATATATATATATATATATATATATATATATATATATGAATGGATTTTTATCACATCACCATGATTCATCATTAAGCTACAGACGTCCCTTAATATCTAATTCGCTCTACTTCGGAAATAATATATTATCATATATGTTACCCGAAGGGGATTTTTTTTCTAGTTTTTAATAAGTTCACACACACACACACACACACACACACACACACACACACACACACACACCCAAATGAAGAAAAGACTAGTGTTACGTTTTGAATTCAGTTGTTTTACTTTGCAAACGGGCACTGGGTTAAAACATTATGGTGTACAGATATAATTCAGTAAGTACGGCCATCGAAGTTACATCGTTTCTTACCTCACTCAGTATAGTGTATTAAAAAAAAAACATAACTGTTGGGCCAAATTATATTCAAGTGTAAAGCTTAGCTCAGGAAAGCTGTGACATTATCTCCCAGATTCAATCAACTCCCTTTTGTAGAAATTGCAGAGATTGGTTTGATCAGTTTTTCTGATTTTCCAGATCGCTCCTCCCTTACACCGGTCTTTCTGTACACGTTGGAGATTTAAATAAGAATTAAATGGTTTTAATATTTTCCTCTCAGTTGAGCTGTTTCTTAAGCCAGATGGTTCACTTACGTGAAAGCTTTCAACTCGATAATTGCCTTGAAAGGGTTGTGCATAAAAATTTACATGCGATTGGTCTCAAAACTGGGATTTATTCTTGGCTATTTTTTTTTTTCTGAAAAATGCTAACTTTAGAATATATTGAATGTTTGTTTAAATATTTCCTGTTTTCTTTTGGCGAACGCAAAGGTATTTGATGATGAATAAGACACGTATGTTATTGTCATATTAAAATTCGAATCGTGGCGTTTTTGTTATCTGCTAACTATTTGATTAATATAAGCCAAATTAATCCACAGTGTACAGCAGGATAGGTGTTGCAACTCCACCGATTTAATCTCACGAAATCCCAGGGATTTGAGGAAGAAGAGAGAATAAGCAATTGGACAAGTAAAAAATGCGCCGACGTTTCTTCGGCGCAATGGAGTTTTCTGTACAGCCGCTACGGCGTATAATCAAGACCACCGAAAATAGATCTGTCTTTCGGTGGTCTCGGTATAATGGCTGTATGAGCCGCGGCCCATGAAACTAACCACGGCCCGGTGGTGGCCTATCCTATATAGCTGCCAGTTGCACGATTATGGCTAACTTTAACCTTAAATAAGATCAAAACTACTGAGGCTAGAGGGCTGCAGTTTGGTGTGTTACATGACTGGAGGGTGGATGATCAACACACCAATTTTCTGCCTTCTAGACTCCGTAGTTTTTGAGCTTTGAGGGCGGACAGATTAAAGTGCGGACGGACAGACACATCTGGCACAATAGTTTTCTTTTACAGAAAACTACAAAAATACATCACAGATTGACATATGTGCTCGTTTTTTTTTTATGTTTTTCTTTTATGTTTCCTTCTTATTCTTCCCCCTCCTGTATTCGATTTCTTTAGCCAAGACGATGATGATGACGGATGGTTAGGGAACGCAGAATAATTACGCGCCATTTTCGTCTTTCCAGACCACCCGGTAATTTTAGAATTTATTTGTCCTAATTGTTTTTCGAAAGAAATTTTAATTGGCAGTTCTAGCAAGTCTTGGCCTCGGCTGAGATTAAAGGACTGGAGGAGGTTAAGTAGTTAATGATGACTACCTATTTTTTAAATGCCAGGTTAGACCATGAAATGAAGTGGGAAGGCCGGAGGGTGATGATTACCAGGAAGTTTTTGTGTGTTTGTGTGTGTATGTGTGTGCGTAAGCATGTGTGTATGTATGATGTTTGTACGTTATTTATGTGTGTGTGTGCAGTCTGTTCTCCCAAAGTTGCTGAGAGAACATAAATCAGAGTTTGATTTCTCTATGGATGAATATTCATTTCCATGTCATATTTTAGAGAGGTCTTGTACCTATGGCTAATATAGCGTACAATAATGAATAAACATATTTTAAGTCATTCATTTAAGTCATAGAGAAATAATTTACTTTACTGACATCAAAAACTGTTATAAGTATTTCTCTTACTTTATAGTATGTTTGATTTACTATTAGCATTTTTACGTTTTACTGAAATATCCCTCAATTTACTGCTTATTCACTGTTATCATTTTTCAAGAGGTTGTAGAATGACGAAAGCAACCAATCATTCTTTTATTTTTATTCATCAAACCTTAAAAACCATTTCCAGCACACTTTCCTCTCCCCAACTTCTTTTACAGTAGGATTCGGGACGCCCATGAATCATTCATTCGTCGACTTTTTATTTTATCTTTTTATAGTACAACCCAAGAGGGAGAAGGAACGCCGCGTTTGTGAAATATTCAGAGCGACCGGACGGAAGTTCTCTCCTCTGGGGAATAGTCTGACACAAATTCTGGATTCCATCTTTCAAAAGGATTGGGACTCGCGTGTAACTGACGCTTGTATTCAACCGTATTACACTTCGATTATTCATGGCTTGGCTCCGTTGCCACTGAAAGGCCGAACGGAACCTCTTTCGGGTGCGTTTTTTGCCTTTCGCGAGAGACAGGCAGGAGACAGAATGGACAGAGGGTCGGCGAGGATTGGTTTGCGTGTTAGCATAGGGGGGCTTTTTCCTTAACGTTGGGTGGAGTATGGTTGATTTAGTATCGTCATGAGGTTTGGCGTCTGTTTGACCCAGTGATGCATATGTATGTATATATATGCACTTATATGTATACATTATATATATACGCATATATATATATATATATATATATATATATATATATATATATATATATATATATATATATATATATATATATGTGTGTGTATATATATATATATATATATATATATATATATATATATATATATATATATATATATATATATATATATATATATATATATATATATATATATATATATATATATATATATATATATAAAGAGAGAGAGAGAGAGAGAGAGAGAGAGAGAGAGAGAGAGAGAGAGAGAGAGAGAAAGTTTATCTGTTCTTTCACAAATGTCGTCTTTTTACAAGTGTTAAGTTTTAAGAAGAATATTCGGAGCCAAGTGCAAGTGAGAAGTGATACCATGAATAAAATTATATATATATATACACATACATATATGCACATATGTATATGCATATATATTGTATATATGTGTGTGTGCCATTTACCGTGCTTTGATGGGGCTATAAAACACCTTTGCAATTAGTTAGGGAAATATGCTTTCCGAGCGGTCAACTAATCCTTAAATTATTTTCATAGGCTGCCAGATATCTTCATGACACCTCTAGCATATTTATTACATTACCTGAATGCATGACTAGGCTCCATGAATTTAAGAAACTAATCTAACAGCCATAGGCGATAAATTTTAACAAGCTACACCGTTGTACTTTGGGTGATCGGTGGTGAGAAATCTCTCTTTTAGAAAACGGAATAAAATCACTGTTGTAACAAATGAAATATTGGTCGTTATGGGACTGTATCTTTCCAGTCTAATTCTGCTGCCCTTTCCTTGAATCCTGGTCTCGTTATCTTGAGTTATAAGTTATATAAATCTACATATATATGTGTGATTCTGTCTGTGTAGTTTTCGTATGGTAATACCTTCCAGAAAGGGATAAAATCGCGTGATAACTTGTATGCGAGGGCGCACGCACCCATACGCAAACACCCATCACCAAACGGAGTTGATAAAAGGTCGAATTGCCTTAACCCATTAACTCGGGGCGAAGTATGGGAAAGCGCGTAAGACACTTTGGGCCCAAAGTCAGTGGTGGTCGTCAGTCCTGGCCAAGCAGCCGAGCAAGTCGCATCCGTATTGCTGTAGCTCTCTCGGTCTCGTGTGATCACGCGCGCCGTTCGCTCGCTCGCTCGCTCGCCACCACAAGTTCGATGAAGTTCCGTTGCATTTTGTAAAGAGGTTGAATTATTCAAAAGTGGCCTTTTCACCTCCTTTCTCTTATTTTAGTCCTCCTTTCGTTTACGTGTCTTGTCCTCGCAAAAGTTATGCAATGATTTGTTCTTGTGTTTTTCATTTGTGTTTTCACGTTTCTTATACTTTAGAATCTATTAGATGTCACAGTTGTTCTTCCGTGAAAATTGAAGGCACTCGGTATGTTGTTTCATATTCATGCATTACAAAAGCAAAGCTTTCTGAAGTTTTATATAATTTAGTGACTCGAAATTATGATTTATGATTTTAATTATGATTTGTAAACTTTTCTCATTTAAGTGTGACACTCGTATATATTTTATTAAGCATGTACATACCTTTGAGTAACTTAGCTGATATTTGAATATACTTTAAAACAATAAAAATTATTTTAAATTAATTTCTTTTCCGAGTGCTGAAATAATCTTGTATACTTTTGCTCGCCAATTATTTGCGTTTGAAGTTGTTCTCTGAGTGACATGGAAATTCACTTTTCAAAGTTTGATGTGAACTTTTCCCAGACCGCATCTGGGATCTTTGAGTGGGCTTCTCTCTCTCTCTCTCTCTCTCTCTCTCTCTCTCTCTCTCTCTCTCTCTCTCTCTCTCTCTTCTACGTTAGTTTTATAAAGATTTTATCAGTAGTTTTAGATATTTTCTTGAATGCGATCATTCATTTTGCCTTCTGATTAATCTCTCTCTCTCTCTCTCTCTCTCTCTCTCTCTCTCTCTCTCTCTCTCTCTCTCTCTCTCTCACAGACACACACACTTCTACATTAATTTTATAAAGATTTTATCAGCATTTTTCGATATTTTCTTTAATGTAGATCATTCATTTTGCCTTGTGATTACGTTTAATAAAAGTAAAAGTAAAATGAAATCAGCTTTTTAATCATGATCGACAATGCGTTAATGGACAGTATGTTTTCACTATTAAACATTTAATGTAAATGAAGTGAGAACCTGCATATGTAAAATAATTTATTCATACAAAATCTGCATTCGATAAAAATGGGATAGTTTGTTAAAAACTGTTTTTTTTCCGAATTTTCTTGACCGCTAATACCAGTAAAATCAGAAAACCGTAAAAATGTAGTTCAGTAGGATTTACGTAAATGATTTTTTGAGTTCAACAATTCCAACAGCTAACAACTGTGACTAAGATTATTATTTCATAAAGATACGCGTGCACACACACACACACATTCACACATATATACACACATATATATATATATATATATATATATATATATATATATATATATATATATATATATATATATATATATATATATATGTGTGTATGTATATGTGTGTGTGTGTGAATGTGATTGTATATGTAAATGACAAGAGAGTTAACGTCAAGTGTGCATACTCATTATAACTTCAGGTGAACACCTGCAATTTTAGGCTGGTATTGTAAACACAATGTTTTGTTGTTTAACTGTGCGTTTTGTGTCTTGGCTACCTTGTAGGTAAGGTAACCAAACGTCAGGCCGAGTAAGGTAGCATTTTCTTTCTCTGTTAATTTCTTTCCCACTCCACTTCGTATCCTCTTTATTTTTCATGACTTTTAAATGAATCTTTAATTCTATTTTTTTTATTTTCATCGTCTAGCCTTTGATGATATTTAATCCTTGGTACCTATAGACTGTTCAGTGACTTTTATATTTTTTTCTGTCAACAAGAACACATTTTGTTTTAAGTTAGTGTTTATCTTCCTTTGTCATTTATTTCATACGTCACGATTTCAGGGTCATGGCTTAGATATGTCAAGATTTTATTTCAAATTTGGTTTCGTTAATTTTCAATACTGATTTTTCAAGGTTGATTTATTCGGGGATGTTCCGAAAAATACATTTATTTGAAAAGTCAACATTTGCCTAAGTATTTTTTGTCAAGAAGTCCCAGTGACCCATATTTACTTACCACTTATAACTAAGCTTAGGTGAACTTCTAGTGAATACATGTGCATTAAGAGACCCTGCAATTATGAGTACTGACAAACTGAAATTGTGAATACATATAAAAGTAGGAAAGTGAGTTTTTCAAATATAGGATCCATTGAGTCCTTGAGTCCTTGTTTCATGGTGGGATATGGATCCGGGAAGGATATTCCAGATTATCACCAACAGCACGTTGTTGGGTAAGTACATGAAGGAGTCTTTACACAGTACAGCAAAAATAGGAAATTCTTGATCAGAAGAACAGTATGGAACTACCGTGAGGGTAACCTGAATTTCAGGAAACGATGTTTTAGTATTTTTATTCATGGTGGCATTCCCTGAAGTGGTTGACTTTTATGTTAAAGCTGGTTTTAAATGTTAAAGATACCCTTGTACATTACTCAGCATTTCATTAGATTGGGGCTCCTAGATGTTGTTTGGAATGTATGTTTTTGGCATATGAGGAAATTGTATTTGAAATTCTAGAAAATCAACAATAAGACGTAGTAGTAATTCCGTCTGTATAAGTATTAAAAAAATCATCAGTATTTTTTGCATTACTGTGTAGTATTGAAAGAACCTCCTATGTTAAAATTCGAAAATGTCTTCGAGAAGTGACCTAGCAAAGTGAAGTCATTAGCTTATTTATTGCTTTTTAAGATTAATGGCATATAATTGTATTTCCAAACATTATTGTGTGCCTGTACCTGAATAATTATGTGATCTTAAGCCTTATATTCATAATGCATCATTTCTTGGACAATTAATCTAAAAAGGCCCCATACTGTGAATATTAGATCATTTAAATGTTCATATAGATTAAACTGTTTCATGGATTATGTAATGATTTGTCAGTCAAATTGGGTAATTATTTAACGGTAGGCTTTGGTCACGTCAATTAATGATTAATCACCCACAGACCTGAACTCTCTCTCTCTCTCTCTCTCTCTCTCTCTCTCTCTCTCTCTCTCTCTCTCTCTCTATATCTATCTATATATATATATATATTTATATATATATATATATATATATATATATATATGTATATATATATATATATATATATATATATATATATATATATATATATATATATATATATATATATATATATATATATATATATATATATATATATATATATATATATATATACACAAACACAACACACACACGCATACATACAATTTCTGTGTGCGTTAATCAGAAATGAAATCCCATACTGATGATAGAAACATTAATAATGTTGCTTCATTTGAGAAAGGCTTTTCCAGCTAGTATCCTCATTCAATGTCGTAATATCTCATCTTTTGATTGATCTAAAAACCCTTACCTTCCTCTCTGCTTGGCAGTTTTTGTGTATTTTTAAGTAAAATAAAAAAAAACAGAAGTATTAGTTCTTAAATATGATAAAAAACTTTTAGATTGGTTTTCAAACACGAATATTTTTTTTTTTCCGTACAATATTGCATATTTATTTTCACTTCAGTCACGAGAGCACAGCTGCATTAAAATATAGTTTAGTCATACGCTGATATTGCTTCGTATAAAACAAGGTTTTTCAATCAGCAGGGCATTAATACATATATTGATTTCATTCTTTAGTAACATTCTTGATTGACTGTTTGGGTAATTGTTGAGATCAAAAGTAGTGGATTTTGAGGCTATTATTGTTAATATCAATGCGCTCAAACCTCTTACCTTATCTATTTTCAATGTTGGTCACGAAAACCTCGCTGTAACCTAACGTGTGAGTTCGAATCATACCTAGTAAGGCATGTGTTCCTTCGAGAAGTTATGAGGTCTTTGAGACTGTTGAAATTATTATTATTATTATTATTATTATTATTATTATTATTATTATTATTATTATTATTATTATTATTATTATTATTATTATTATTATTATTATTATTATTATTATTATTATTATTATCTCCAGACTAATGCAAGAAGTCAAAATTGAATTAGAAAGTATATATCATTGAGATCCTCACCCCATGGTGATTATAACAATACTTTCTTTGTATTTCTGACAATACTTTCTCTGTAATTCTGACTTAGATTTTATGGGACTAAAATTTAAGGCATATATTTTTTTCCGTACACATAGCCATATAGATACAGCTGTTATTTAGTCTTGGCTGCATGTTTTTCTACACACCATTATGAGAATTTTCATCGTAATGCATAATCAACACCCATTAGTTTCCTAGCGAATTTCGTTTTTAATTTTTGCGCAGTGTTGATGATTTTATTTTAATTATATATTCGACTGTCTGTAAACAGTTAATCATAAAGTATAGAATGCCAGAGATTTGTCCTCTGTCAAAAATTAAAGGCAACAAATCTCTGTCAACGATTTAAATCCAGTTATGTTTGTCATTGAGTTCCGAAGGGCAGTCGCATTATCTTTCAGTCGTAATTGCCTTCCAGCTGGTACATTACATTTGATCAAAACGCTAATGCAATTTACCTCTTAAAATCCAATATCCACCTGCGTTTTATAATGCCAATAATGTTCACTGTACAAGGTTTATATTGTGAGTCGAATGATTGCAAACTACTTTCCTTAATACGTTTATTAGCTTACATATTCATTTTTCTTAATCAAATTGCATTATTAGTTCCATTTGGTAATGGCTGGCCATAGTAGTGTTAACTGTTATACAGTAGTTGCCTATATTAAGGAACTGTGAATACATAAAGAACTGAAAGGCTTCTTTGAATAAACACAGTCTTAATCAGAAACTACTGGAAGCAGCGTGTCCCCGATTCGAGGAATCAGATTATTACAATTAAGTCTACGGTATTTGCTACCCATATTTCATTAACTTTTGTTCTATGCAATTTGAAGTTGAACTAGATTTACCACACGTAAAATTTTTATTTCAATGTATGATATTTCTTATTAATTATTATATCTTGATATTTAATTTTTTTATATAGAAATCGTTCATTAAAATAAGATAAGGAGGTGCTATATATTGAATGCAGGCGGTTACTATTTTTTAAGGGATGAATTGTATCAGATTACAATGCCGTTTCCTTTTAAAATCGAATATCAGTGCTGGTCGCTTCACAACGCGGCATTTGTGTGAAAAATTTGATTTCCTGTATAGCCACTCTTAACCGAAGTGACAATAATATTTTCGAGGCTTGGATTTCGAAGTGTTGTTTATTCAGTGTGTATATCTGTGTATTTTTTTTATTGACACATAGGCAGAAAGGAAAGGCTGTCCAAAACAAATAAATTCTACAACAAACATATGGTAATGAACATCACGAAAGTCATACCGCTTTTATATACCGGTATATGGTAGTAGTTTTATTTTCCTTATATAGAAAGTATCCTGAGTTCAATGATAAAACGTAAAATAAAAAAAAAAAAACGTATGAATAGCTCATACTAGATGGTGTGCGTGTTGAAAAATTCAGTGTTTCCATGTGTGTGCTTTTTTCTGTTGTATCTTGTCAGTCGTTGGGTACTAAAAAACATAGAAATTCATGGACCGTCCATTTTCCAGCTGTCAATCACCATCAACCTTTTCATGCGTGCGCAAACACACATATCATACTGTCTTATATGTTATTTCGGTGGCGAAAAATAAAGAAGACATTTCGGATAGTTTGCATTACTAGCTTTTGTCTATAGGAACAGCGGTAGTTTTCGTTATTAAGGATGAAAATGAGGTCATAGTTTTTTTCACGAAACCAAATATAACTGGTTTTTCAAGGTCAAACTGTCACCTTGCAGAATTCCTTTACCGTAGTGCCTTTTTCGAGTTGTAAGTATTTATGTGAGCTGCCTACGTATATAGATTATTATTATTATTATTATTATTATTATTATTATTATTATTATTATTATTATTATTATTATTATTATTATTATTATTATTATTATTATTATTATTATTATTATTATTATTATTATTATTATTATTTAATGGAAACAATAGAAAGGGAGGAAAATAATTAGGTGTTTAACTTTAACGAAGTGGTAAGCATTAGGTTTGAAACTTAGTTTCATATGTTACAATTATATTTTATCGTTTGTGTTAATAACCAACATATGTCAATATATATATATATATATATATATATATATATATATATATATATATATATATATATATATATATATATATATATATATAATCTAATATATTATCTATCAAACATATGTCAGCCGATCCTGAAATAAAATTACAAAAACAAATCACAAATACGTGCGGTCGCTCGTCCTCCTGAACACGCCACATCCTGTCATAAAGTCGGCGTTTTCCGAATTCAACTAAAATTGAGTGGGGGAAAGTATTGCCCATTTCGACTCGCCTGCACATCGGAGAACCAGCTGGTAGAAGGCTGTTCCCTCGCCGCAAAGAATATCATATAAACAGTGAAGAGGAAATTCACGAGAAACAGAATTGTTTCAACCGTTAGTTAGTTCCTGTCGCAGCTAATGGAAACTAATTGAATACGTCGAAAACATTACTTTTTTTTGTAAGGTTTCGAAAGAACAGATTGCTTCAGGTTAAGTGAACTGAGATTGTGGGTGAGCGTTTGTTTTAACTACCTTTTAAGAGAATTATTCCTTATCGAATCTTACTTGACTAGCATTTCTCTGTATGTATGTGTGTGTGTCTATTATTGTGCGTGAGTTTGTCTTTGCCATTTTAAATGTATTTTCATTATTATTGCTTAGTATGAAATTTAGAGCGGGGGAAAATCACAGAGGTTTCTTGCATCATGTTTAGGGTCAAATGTATTTCTAGAATGCAAATGAAAATGTAGATTCTCTCTCTCTCTCTCTCTCTCTCTCTCTCTCTCTCTCTCTCTCTCTCTCTCTCTCTCTCTCTATATATATTATATTATATATATATATATATATATATATATATATATATATATATATATATATATATATATATATATATATATATATATATATATATATATATATATATATATATATATATATATGTGTGTGTTTGGTTATGTGTAACTACGTATATATGTGTTTATATGCATATAAGTGTAACCGTGAAAAAAGATAGAAAGAGCTGGCACTATATAGCATTGTAAAAGCGTACGAAATTCAGGCAAACTGTATCATTTATGAACGTATTGACAGCTGAATCCCTCCTCTGTAATCGAGCAGATCAAATCGTTATTCTGGCTTTGTTGCAGCGTCCATACACAGAAACACTCCCTTGCATACACACACACACTCGTCCTAAATTATTTTCTGTCGAATTAAAACTCCTTACGCCAAGAATTACAATTATTTTTTTTATTTGCAACGACAGTCCTTTTAATTTCACATTGTGTGCCGTTATAAAAACCATTGGTCGAATTACATGGACGGGTCATCTTATAGGCTGCAATTATATTTGCGTCGGTGATCAATATTGTTGATTTTTTTTTAAACAGTGGCCAGTTTAAATGAAATATTGATATTTATGACAAGGGAGAGTTATTTTAGGTCTCTGATGTGTGAGTGTTTGTCGGAGGGCAATAATTCGCAAGATGATTAAAGAACAAAGTTAGCAGTATTAATGGTCTCCAGGCTTCTCTGAACTTCATTCGCTTGAAATTAGATGTAGATTGAACCCCGTGCAATACATTATAATGAGCTGTGTGATGGAACCTCTTATTCTATCAACAATACTGTAGGTGTTATTACACCACTTTCACCCTATATACTCAGTGGGAATTTGTATATACATACGTCTATCTATCTATCTATCTATCTATCTGTCTATCTATCCTACTGCCAAGTTTAGAGAATGTTTCTTTCCTTTATCCAGCTTTAGGTTTGTCCTAGTCATATATACCGGTGGTAAGGCTCCCATGAGACTCTCTCTCTCTCTCTCTCTCTCTCTCTCTCTCTCTCTCTCTCTCTCTCTCTCTCTCTCAGTTGGTATCGTTCTCGGCTAGCACCCTGCTGGGCCCGCGTTCGATTCTCCGACCGGCCAGTGAAGAATTAGGGAAATTTACTTCTGGTGATAGAAATTCATTTCTCGTTATAACGTGGTTCGGATTCCACAATAAGCTGTAGGTCCCGTTGCTAGGCAACCAATTGGTTTTTAGCCACGTAAAATAAATCTCATACTCCGGGCCAGCCCTAGGAGAGCTGTTAATCAGCTCAGTGGTCTGGTTAAAATGAGGTATACTTAGCTCTCTCTCTCTCTCTCTCTCTCTCTCTCTCTCTCTCTCTCTCTCTCTCTCTCTCTCTCTCTCTCTCTCTAAGAAAGATAAAGAAAAGAGAAAGCTTTTTCTAGTAGACTCATAAATGCTATTTTTCCTAGACAAGGGATTTTTAAAGTGCAATACATTATAATGAGCTGTGTGATGGAACCTCTTATTCTATCAACAATACTGTAGGTGTTATTACGACACTTTCACCCTATAAACTCAGTGGGAATTTGTATATACTTCTGTCTGTTGTCTAGGATAATTACTTGGCGATTTTTATTTGACTTAGTTTCTCTGACATCCACCCTTTATTGCCTTTCTGCCTGAGAATTTTTGTTCGTTTCACGCTTACTTTGCCATCCTACCTTCATTATGAAGAGTGAAGAGTGGTTGCCATCCTGTCCTTTTCTTTAATAGTCTGCTTTTCTATCTGTCTCACTTTGTCATAACAGACGCTCTGTCTGCCTGTGAGGAGATTGTCCACTTCTCTGGCAGTTAGTCAGTATCTGTCCGTATCTGCATCTCCTCCAACGTGCTCGAAGGGATTCCAGTCAATCTTCGTACGAGGTGGTTCATCATGTATAGATGTGCTTGAGGGTCAATTTCCTGTCGACCAGGATTTCCATCAAGCCTTGGTGTCCAACGATTTTGCTAAAAGATAAGATTAATTTATCTAATTCAGTGAGCTGTGTGTATGACCTTAAATCTGGCCGTTTTTTTTGAACCGTGGGAGATTATTACTTCATATTTGACATGAACAGTTCATTGATGAAGTCAGGTTAGTTTTTGACATGAACAATTCATTGATAAAGTCACTTTAGATGATACCGAGGTTAGTGAAATTATAATTGAATATGAACAGTTCATTGATAAAGTCACTTTAGATGATACCGAGGTTAGTGACATGATAACTTTGACCCATATCCTATCTGTAGTAAAAGTCCGGGATAAATTAAATGAACAGATGCGAATGAACATGAACAGTTCATTGATAAAGTCACTTTAGATGATACCGAGGTTAGTGACATGATAACTTTGACCCATATCCTATCTGTAGTAAAATTTGGTCCTGAATAAATAAATAAAAATAAATGAACAATTGCTGTATTCTTCAACATTTCGTCAGCTGGAGTTGACTGAGGCCGGTAAGGGATATGCATTACTCGTAGAATTACTGCTTTAAATAACATCAGTCATTTCTCGTGAATGCTTTTGATGAAATTGTGAATATGCCTGGCGTGGATAAAGGTCACAGAGGATAATTCATTCATTCTCTCTCTCTCTCTCTCTCTCTCTCTCTCTCTCTCTCTCTCTCTCTCTCTCTCTCTCTCTCTCTCTCTCTCTCTCTCTCAAAGAAGTAGCCAAAGAATTTAAAGGGAAACTTTAGTTGTGTACCGCCAAGTAATTTAACTCCCCAGGATCTGTGTGTGCATCTACCGACGACCACGAACAAGGAATACTGGAGGAGACTCCACAGTGGAGAGGCCTGGCTTTACCCTCTGATTTCAAACAGTAGAGGATAGTTGACACGTATTCAGTTTTTTGCTAATCTCATTATTTCAGGTTCCCCCGCTGATCTCCAAAAATAGAGGATTTTTGACATTTTATATGTTATTTCATTGTTAGTTTCCTTATCAGGGTTTGTTGCTAGACATTTATAAAGATAAAAAAAACTCTATTCTCAGTATTTCAGCTTTCCCCGCTGATCTCCAGCAGTAGAGGATAGTTGACATGTATTTAATTTTTGCTAATTTCAATGAGGATTGTACTTATAAAGATAAAATAACTTATTTTATATTTCAGTTATTTTATTTTGACGTATTTTATATGTTATTTTATTTACGTATTTCATTTGTTGCAGTCTCCCATATAAGGGTTTGTTGCTACGTATTTATAAAGATAAAAAAACTATATTCTCAATATTTCAGCTTTCTCCTCTGATCTCCAAGAGTAGAGGATAGTTGACATTGTTTTTTTTACGTATTTCAGTGCCTCAGTTTTCCTTATCATGGTTATGTTGCTACGTATTTATAAAAATGGGAATATTTTTATTGCCATTATTACATTTGTGGAAACAGTATGAGGTATGCGAAATGTATTCTGAAGGCTTCATAGTTACCATCAATTCAGTGGGCATTGTGCAGTTCCATAAATATTCAGTTACTTAAACAGATGAAATATTTCCATTCATTTTTAAAAGGTGTGGATTTTAAAAGGTGTGGATTTTCTGTTATACAATTTTTTTAAAGGTCTACTTTTTTTCTGTATAGTATATTCCTTTGTAAATGAGTTAGGGCACATCTATCTAAGAATAGGAAAGTGCATTGGTGATGATTTGCATAGTGAACTGATTAACATATTTGGTAGCATCTTCGTAGGTTTGTAACTGCATTGAAGAATTTTTATACTTATATCTTATGAAATACTGTACCTTAAGAAGTTTGCATACTATAAAAGACTGAGTATTTTGTTAAATAAAAAGAAAGTATTTATTACATTAATTTCATTTCAGTACATATTTGGAAATGATATATAGAGTAAGTAGAATACATTCCTTATTTTTGTGTCAGTAGAGAATTTTTGTCAGGGATTGTCAGTTGAACTCAAAAGAAATTAATATTTTGCTGAGTCATTCAAGGTGACACTGGGAATGACAAAAGTGCAGCCGCTATCGTAAAAGTGTATTTCTGGAATGCCGTATCTTCGTTATGGATCGTAAAAAGGATTGTATAGTTTTGGTGGGTCCTAAAATACGCTCATGGGGTCATGCTGTGTCACTCTGGGTCGCAAATGGAGTTTTGGGAAATTACTCTGCAGTCTTGGTAAGCCTTCAAAGAATTGATTGAAGAATATAACCGAATCTTTGGGTGGGCTGAAACTAGGTAGATAGTGCATCGCCTTTGAGAACTTTCAAAAGCAAACTAAGAATGTTAAGTCTTGTGCAATTTAGACATAGTTTTTGGATTTTAATTACTAATGCAAACTGAAATTAGTAACAAGAATTCCGCCACAGACTTGTGCATTTTAGTATGATTTCCAGGTATTTCGTAGAATGCTCGGTTGATGAAAGCTAATGATGGCAATTTTATCGTTTTATTTTGTCGGTCGTAACGTGGATTCGAATATTTTATGGTTTTTGGTGTAATATACCGAGACTGAGGGAATGATCTGGGTCATTTGTAGGTCATAAAAGAGAGGGCCATATTACGTAGCCATTTTATGAGTTTCGGAGTTAATGATAAATATCTGTAAATGGGACCGGATTGCATGCGCATAGCCGGCAGATGTATGACGTATGTATTCAGTATCGTAAATAAGATCATATATATATATATGTATATATATATATATATATATATATATATATATATATATATATATATATATATATATATATATATACATACATACATACATACATACATACATACATACATACATACATACATACATACATACATATATACATACATACATACATACATACTGTCTATATGTAATAAAATAAATATTGATATGTTTATGAAAGGTGTTGTAACCTTAAAGATAATTGCAATTGTAATGGTCATATGTTACTGTTTAAGTCATTTTCTGGAGTGAGAAGGTAGTGGGAACTACAGTAGTGTTCATGAAAAATTACCAAGATTTTCAGATCTCTCTCTCTCTCTCTCTCTCTCTCTCTCTCCATATATATATATATATATATATATATATATATATATATATATATATATATATATATATATACATACACACATAGTATATATGTGTATTTATATATACGCACGGGCGATTGTCAAAAGTTTCGAGAAACTAAATATGCATAAACGATACTATTGTGGAATGGAATGGAATGGAATATAGAGTATAGGCCAAAGGCCAAGCACTGGGACCTATGAGGTCATTCGGCGCTGGGAAGGAAATGGAGAGCAGGTAGGTTTGAAAGGTGTAACAGGAGGAAAACCTCTCAGTTGCACTGCGAGTATGAATCAATAGCTAGGAGAGGGTGGAAAGAAAGTAAGATGGAAGAAAGACAACATGAATGGAGGTACGGTAAAAGGAATGAAAGGGGTTGCAGCTAGGGGCCGAAGGGACGCCGCAAAAACCGTCATAATTGTAATCCTCGCCTCCTCTGACACATAGTGATCAAATCGGCACCTTCCGAGACGCAGACGAACTTGGACCTCAAATCACCCAAAATTGATATGCGTGATTTGCCCTTCTTTCCCTCAACTCTCTCTCTCTCTCTCTCTCTCTCTCTCTCTCTCTCTCTCTCTCTCTCTCCCTAACTAGAACGCACGCATGCAGAGCAAACATGCAAGCGCTTTACAGGTTTGTTACTGCGCCGCTGGAATGAAGTCGATGCGCCATAAATTCGTAAATTCACTCCTTTACTGCTGTCTCGTGTCTCTTGATTTTTATTCCTTTTCTTTTATTTGTTGTGACAGCCAGTTTTTCTTACATTCCTTCCGCCGCCTCCCGGTTTGGTTGTGTTGTTAACATAAAGTGTTTGGTATCGTCTGCTCCTTTGTGACAGTGATTGAGCTTTCTCCTTTATGTTTTATCAATAAGGAAAATTATTTTTGTGCTTCGTTTATTACAATTGATTATTTCGTATATTCGTAATTAATGTAGCAAAGATTTGTTATAGTTTATTTAATTCAATATTTGCTGTTTTTAGAAGAGAATGGATGACCCAGTTCTGTGAGGTGGGCTTAGTATTTTGAATAAAAGAATCTCTATCTTTATAAAGTGAAATTCAATCATGTTTTGTATTTACATGATGAAAGTGAATAGCATTTTATTTATGGTTACTACAGGATTCGTTTGACTTTTAGATTAATTGACATTAGTGTCTTAATATCTGTGGAAAGTCCGTATGTTAAAACAATATTATATATATATATATATATATATATATATATATATATATATATATATATATATATATATATATATATATATATATATGTAGAATCTACTGGTCACTTTTTACCAGATACATATGCAATTGTAATATTCTCAATGCCCTCTTAAGCGCGAGGAATTCGAGACGTTAAGAGGGCAGTGTGGCTATTACAATTACGCGCACACACACACACACACACACACACACACACATATATATATATATATATATATATATATATATATATATATATATATATCTATATATATATATGAATGTGTATGTGTATAAGCATATCGACTGATTTATCTTAAGAGTGAATCACATCACAGCACGCAATATCATTACTGGACAATATGCATGTTCCGGGAACGGTATGTTGAAAGAAAGCAGTTGTCACACTGCCTGAGGCAAATGCCGCTTAGTAAGCCAATTGTCTTTTAGAATGTTATGTGTAAGCCTCTGCAGTGGTTAGGTTCGTTTACTGTTTTGCTGCAAAGAACATTACCGAATTTTATGACAGTACAACGCTTGATGTTACGCCTCCCAGGCTGACAAGTCACGTGATGACGTATTTTGCAATTCGTAATTGCTTGCGTACAATGGCAGATTCCTTTTTTTTATTTTATCAGTTTTGTTTTTCATATTTAGTAGGTGGAAGGATTGGTTTCTTTTCTTATTGTTTATTTCCTCCCACTGTTATCTCTAATTCCTTCAACCGTATTTTGAAATACGTAATTATTGGGTAAAATGGCATCTTTCTTTTTAGCTTTCTGTAAAAGAAAACTATTGTACTGGCTTTGTCTATCCGTCCACACTTTTTTCCGTCTGCACATTTTCTGTCTGCCCGCAAATTTTAAAAGCTACGGAGGCTAGAGGGCTGCAAATTGTTATGTTGATCATCCATCCTCTAATCATCAAACATACCAAATTGCAGCCCTCTAGCCTCAGTATTTTTTTTTTAATTTTATTTAAGGTTAAAGTTAGCCATAATCGTGTTTCTGGCAACGGTATAGGATAGGCCACCACCGGGCAGTGGTTAAAGTTTCATGGCCGCGGCACATGCAGCATTGTACCGAGACCACCGAAAGATAGATATATTTTCGGTGGCCTTGATTATACGCTGTACAGAAAACTCGATTGCGCCGAAGAAACTTCGGCGCATTTTTTACTTGTTTAATTTTATCAAGTTTATTTTTCATATTTATTTGGTGGAAGGATTACTCTTTTTTTTTATTGTTCATTTCCGTCCACCGTTATCTCTAATTCCTTCAACCGTTCCTTTTTTCCACCGGGCCAGTTAACCGTTCCTTCAGGGGATTAATCATCGCCGTTCCCTATTCCGTTCTCACGTTCCTAATTTACCTGTTCAGAGAACGTAGCTTATTACGTTCCTCGTCCATTCAGCCTTCGTCGAACGAGAAGAAATATAATCATCCCTTTTTTGTAGCCTCTAGATATAACCATTGATCTACCTGGCCTTTTTTTTATGTTAATTACCTCTCTGCCCCCAAAGGCGTTTTTGCTATTCTATTATTCTACAAAGTACGTTATACTCGCGTGGAATAGAATGCTCATAGTTGAGGAAAAAAGGGAAGATATGTTTGGGACGATTGATGTACAAAAAGAGCAACTCGAAATTTCAATACTTAAAAAAAAAAAAAAAAAAAAAAAAAAAAATGCCGAAGTTTCTTCTGCGCAATCGAGTTTTCTGTACAGCCGCTACAACTTACAATCAAGGCCTCCGAAAATAGACCTGTCTTTCGGTGTTCTCCGTATAATGCTGTATGAGCAGCGGCCCATGAAAGTTTAGCCACGGCCCGGTGGTGGCCTATCCTATATCGTTGCCAGAAGCACGATCATGGCTAACTTTAACCTTAAATAAAATAAAAACTGTTGTGGCTAGAGAGCTGCCATTTGGTATGTTTGATGATTGGAGGTTGGATGATGAACATACCAATTTGCAGCCCTCTAGCCTCAGTAGCTTTGAAGATCTGAGGGCGGACAGAAAAAGTGCGGATAGAATAAAGTGCGGACGGACAGACAAAGCCTGCACAACCGTTTTCTTTTACGGAGAACTAAAAAGGTATATTGAATTATTGGAATGATTAAAACTCAGTAAATGATGAAGGGTTATCCTTCTTGCGCAGTCAAGCACATTACACAATAATTGGTTCTTGCAAGCTCTACTGGTTAATAACTGTTATACCTCGCGGAGTTTTACGCACGGGTCGCTGGTACATGCAGGCACCCTTTTCAGCAAACTCATATTTCTTGTTTGGATTATTTTACCTTCGCGCAGTTCTTTACTCTGGTAAATTACATCTCCGCTCTTCCGTTTAAAAATGCCTTTGATTACTCATCTTGAATGAGCGATACGAGACAATTTCTTTCTCTTTATAGATACCTGTTATATTTCAATTCGGTTTTGTGGACATCGTATCACATACATTACTGGCTGTCTTCTTCAACTGAATTGCTTTTTATCTTGTAAAGGAGGGTACTTGTTATGCACAGAAATGTATTATTATTTATCGTTTTATGTATATTGCTTGTGGTATAGTTCAGAGACATTACTGTCTGTCTTTTTGTATCTTGTAAAGGAGGGTGCTTGTTATACACGTAAATGTATTATTATATATTGTTTTATGTATATATTGCTTGTGGTGCAGTTTTAAGTATATTTCCAGTTCCGATTTCAAGTGCATTTTTGACGATCAGTCGTGGAGAAATAGCATATATTTTGCTTTCCTTTGAATTGCAAGATATTGTACAAGTTGCAATAATGCTCTAGTTTTGATACTTTTTTTTTCTAGAAATCTATGAATTTGGTTTAAATGATATTTTAAAAATACAATTTTTTCTTTAATAGGTTTTCTTCTTAGTGTTAAGTACTTCTAAAGTTCAGTTTTGGGTATCATTCTAGAATTTATTTACGAGGCACAAATAAATGAGAAAGATCAGATTTGACGTCGCATTTAGAACCTGTCTTTCATTTCTGCATATTTTAACTGACGCTGAGAGAGAGAGAGAGAGAGAGAGAGAGAGAGAGAGAGAGAGAGAGAGAGAGAGAGAGAGAGAGAGAGAGAGAGAAATTATTGGTGTTTCTGTTACATGGTTTATCATTTTATCCACTTTTAAAAGGTTATTGAAAGCACTGGTACATTTGAGCATCCTGAAATGAAGATTCATTTCCATTCTCTCTCTCTCTCTCTCTCTCTCTCTCTCTCTCTCTCTCTCTCTCTCTCTCTCTCTCTCTCTCTCTCTCTCTCTCTCTCCATCCGATGCTTTGTTATCCTTCCCCAAGAAAATATATTTTGAACATTAATTCTGCACGATATAACTTTTTTCCCTTTACCCTGCAATTTGGTGTACAGTATTTTCCCTACGAATTTAGTGGGTATATGGAAAAATGTTGGTGTTTCGTGAAAAGAATATTTCAGAAAGGAATAAAAATTAACTTTAGTGTTGTACTTCTTCATGTAATATATTTCAGTACGTAATTTTGGGGTTTTTGTACGTACATCTGTATGTGTGTGCGTGTGTGTGTGTGTGTGAGAGAGAGAGAGAGAGAGAGAGAGAGAGAAGGGAGAGAGAGGTTTTGTTTCTCTTATGAATACATATCGATTTTTATATAAAGGTGTGGAGTCCTGTTTGTACTCTCTACATCTGTATCTCTGTCTCTCTCTCTCTCTCTGTGTGTGTGAGAGAGAGAGAGAGAGAGAGAGAGAGATAGAGATAGAGAGAAAGAAACAATTTCTGTTTCTCTTACGAATACATTCGATTTTTATACAAAGGTGCTATTAGTCCTGTTTAAACGTCTCTCTCTCTCTCTCTCTCTCTCTCTCTCTCTCTCTCTCTCTCTCTCTGTAGCTTTTGTAGCTCAGCAATCTAATAACATCGTTCCCAAAGTCTGTTTGCTTATAATCTGATGTACCGAGTCTGGGCAAGTTGTCTCCAAATTCAGCTTCAGTAAAGTCTGTTGACAATAGGACCGTGATTGGAAGCAGCTGATAACTACAATATGCTTTTAAGTAATAAGTGATAATTCTATGTTAATGCTCTCGGCTGTTTGTGCAGGCTTCTATTCGTGGCTGTTTGCGAAGGCGTAATCTGTACAGACCACTGTATTTTTTGTAATGTAGCAAACAAATTATTTTATATCAATTCTTATCTCCACTAATCTCTTCAGTACGCACAAGAATTTCCAAGCATGAAACAGGTAGCTTTATCCTTTAAGATTGACTGACTATATGCAAATTGCAGGAATATAAGCTAGATATATTTTTTAAGGTCATTTTTAAACTTTCTTAATGCAAAGGTTCCTTGCATGTTCGGATACTTGCTTCCTGTATCTCGTTGAGAGCGGCTGAACTGTTGATGTCACTGCGAACGATTTGAACGACTTATGACCAGTGATGAGAAGTTTGATCTAAGCGTGGAGTTCGTCTCTGTGATTATATTGACATTGAAACTTCCGTGATTTCGAATCAAAGTTGCAAATCAACGCCTAAAGCTGGGATTTCAGGTAAGGGTAAAAAAATATGCTTAGTGAGATATACGGTTTTTTAGTTTTCTGCTAAAGAAAACAATTGCGCCGCCTTTGTCTGTCCGTCCGCACTTTATTCTGGCCGCACTTTTTCTGTCCGCCCTCAGATCTTCAAAACTACTGAGTCTAGAGGGCTGCAAATTGGTATGTTGATCATCCACCCTCCAATCATCAAACATACCAAATTGCAGCCTTCTATGCTCAGTAGTTTTTATTTGATTGAAGGTTAAAGTTAGCCGTAATCGTGCATCTGGGAACGATATAGGATAGGCCACCACTGGCCCGTGGTTAAAGTTTCATGGGCTGCGGCTCATACAGCATTATACCGAGACCACCGAAAGACGGATCTATTTTCGGTGGCCTTGATTATACGCTGTAGCGGCTGTACAGAAAAATTGATTGCGCCGAAGAAACTACGGTGCATTTTTTACTTTTTTTTAAGGTATATGTTAGCTACTAGTTGAAAATATTAAAAAAAATTAAATACGACAATTGGCTCTGCTTTTCCCAACTTTCTTGTTGAGTCATGCAGATGATAAGGTGCAAGATGGCAAAAGTTCCTAGTTTCTCTCTCTCTCTCTCTCTCTCTCTCTCTCTCTCTCTCTCTCTCTCTCTCTCTCTCTCTCTCTCTCTCTCTTTTAACTACAAGAATTCTTTGTAATAGGATGCGGTCATGCGCGATTGACTTTATGATATAAAAAAATGCATATATGGTATCCTATATGTCAATGGACGTTGCATATAATTTCAAAATATGGCATGTAGAATAACCATTGTAAAATGGAATAAAGATTTTGGATAGATTTTTAAAATATTTTACTCTCTCTCTCTCTCTCTCTCTCTCTCTCTCTCTCTCTCTCTCTCTCTCTCTCTCTCTCTCTCTCTCCCGAATTATAACAATTCATCATCATCTATTTTATATACCTTGGCTACAGCTATAATTTTACTGACTTTGATGAAGGAGAGTTTGAGAAAATCTCTAAGGGAGCCGGAGTAATTTCTTTGAAATATAGGGTTGAAGGAAAAATAGTCTGCATTTTTAAATTAAATTAAAAAGAATGATAGATTATAATAAATGTAAAAAAAGTAAAAAAATGCGCCGAAGTTTCTTCGGCGTAATCGAGTTTTCTGTAAAGCCGCTACAGCGTATAATCAAGGCCACCGAAAATAGATCTGTCTTTCGGTGGTCTCGGTATAATGCTGTATGAGCCGCGACCCATGAAACTTTAACCACGGTCCGGTGGTGGCCTATCTTATATCGTTCCCAGAAGCACGATTGTAGCTAACTTTAACCTTAAATCAAATAAAATCTACTGAGGCTAGATGGCTGCAATTTGGTATGTTTGATGACTGGAGTGTGGATGATCAACATACCAGTTTGCAGCCCTCTAGCCTCAGTAGTTTAAAAGATCTGAGGGCGGACAGAAAAAGTGCGGACAGAAGAAAGTGCGGACGGACAGACAAAGCCGGCACAATGGTTTTCTTTTACACAGAACTAACAAGGCAGAAAGTCTGTATGACTAATTGAAGATTGAGTCAGGGATTTCCCTAATTAGTAATCTCTACAAAGAACCGTCGACTGCTGCCTTGTGATGTACCTGGAATAAAAAAAAAATAATCCTTAGTTAATTTGGCCTGATTATGTCGCAGCAGTTCTTTTTCTATAATAGATTGATAGAGTAAATTGCTAAGATGGATAGACTTCTTTACTAAATGATTTCTAGTATTTGGATAACAGCTTATGGTATCGGAAGTCCTATCAGTAAGAAAGTTTTTAAGAAACTGAATACTTTGTTAATGGAAGAAATTGAATACTTTATTAATGGTATAGTTCTTAGCACTTGGTAAATTCCATTTAAACTATGTTTTTTTCTATAATAGATTGAGAGTGTTTAATTACCATATAGATTTTTCCTTTATTGATTTCAAGTATTTGGAAAACAGCTTATGGTGATTGAAGTCCCATCAGTTATAAGATTTTGAAAAATCTAATCTCTGATTAATGTTATGGTTCTTAAAACTAGGTTAATGCAACTTGTTCTTCATAGGAATACGCCTCAGGTATATTGCGATTTTCTTGTAGTGTGCGTCGATGTCACTGGATAATTGTACCATTTCACGCGATTTTTAGCATTGTTAAAAGAAAAAATTGTGCCGGTTTTGTTTGTCCTTCCTCACTTTATTCTCTCCGCACTTTTTTCTGCCCGCTCTCAGATCTTAAAAAACTACTGAGGCTAGAGAGCTGCAAATTGGTATGTTGATCATCCACCCTCCAATCATCAAACATACCAAATTGCAGCCCTCTAGCCTCAGTAGTGATGATTTTATTTAAGGTTACAGTTAGCCATAATCGTGCGTCTGGCAACGATATAGGACATGCCACCACCGGGCCGTGGTTAAAGTTTCATGGGCTGCCGCTAATACAGCATTATACCGAGACCACTGAAAGGTAGATCTATTTTCGGTGGCCTTGATTATACGCTGTACAGAAACCTCGATTGCGCCGAAGAACTTCGATGCATTTTTTACTTGTTTTTTTAGATGAGTCTGTTGACTATCAGTGTTTCTTGTTGCGCCGTGATTATGATTCATATTCAAAATCTGTCTTCATTTGAACTGATAAACTAGATAAATCTATTTACGTGTTAAAACGAGCCAATTTCCTATGTTAAATCTTAACTTTCTCCTTTTGTTTATTAATCGATAGAGAGGGAAGGCTCAGTTTTTCCTTTCGCCTGTGTGTGTGTGCGTGTTTGTGTCTGTCTGTATGTCTGTCTGTCTGTCTGTCTGTCTGTCGAACAGCCACAACCTTGCTTCTTTTGCTTTTCCGTGCAAGACGAAATGACACGCAAGCACACGGGTGCTATATTATCAGGACTTAAATGATTTTCCATTGAATCATACTCTTGTATATCCAAGCAGTAGGTGCCTCTCTCTCTCTCTCTCTCTCTCTCTCTCTCTCTCTCTCTCTCTCTCTCTCTCTCTCTCTCTCTCTCTCTTTTAATTCAATGTTCCAGTATTCAGTCTGTATTTAATTTGTCTTAGATATTCACTTACATGACCATATTTTCCCTTTATACTGTTCAGGTTGTAGAGAAAGACGAAATCTGTTAAATTGTTCTTGCAAACTTCGCGTTTCCATGTTGCACGTGTGTCCCAACATGCAACATATGCTCGGCTCATGCGGGAAGGAGAACGTTGAAGGTCATTGTTAGAAGAAAAAAAAAATCAGGTCACTTCAAATTGTTTTTGTTCTGTCACTTCCGTTGTAGTTTTAGGAGTGTGTATTGAATCGTGCGAACACTGGTTAATGTATGTAGTTGGGAAGCTGAAAATATATTTTTTTTAATCTAACTGAATAGGATTATTTTTTTTGTTGCTGTTTCATCACAATACACAAATTGATGATAATCGAGAAGTATTATTTTAACAATACGTAACTAGCAAAGAGAATTTTTTTAATTAATCGCGTAATTCCTGAAGCATATATTAATTTGATTTCAGTCAGCATGTTGCATAACCGCTGAAGGTCATTTTAATAATTATTTTTCTGCGTATATTATTGTACTTTAGTGTCGTGTTTCAAATTATATGCGCTGGAAGAACTGGGATATATATATATATATATATATATATATATATATATATATATATATATATATATATATATATATATATATATATATATATATATATATATTATATATATATATATATATATATATATATATATAATGTATATTATATTATATTATATTATATATATAATATTTATGTACATATATTAAAGCTTGAGGATTCTGAATATTCGATAATATTCATCAGTTAATTTTGTTGCAATTTTTCTAAAAGAATGAGATTTCCACATTTTTACTTTGTAAATTATTATTGCATTTTATAGCTTGTACCCATTCAAAATGAAAACAACCTTATTCAACAGTTAATTATTGAAATAAATCACTTTTTATCTCTGTTAATGTTATTCATGATTGCGTTCATATTCTTGTGAGTAAACGCACTATGGTATTAATGACTGAATATATGTAATTAAAAATTAACAGCTCATTACTGGTTTTGCGTTCATATTCTTGTGAGTAAAAGGCAATATGATATAAATAATTGAATATATGTAATTACATATATTCAATTAACGGCTCATTAGTGTTTTTGCGTTCATATTCTTGAGAGTAAAAGCAGTGTGATAAAAATGACTGAATATGTGCAATTAAAAATTAACATCTCCTCAGTGTATTGCGTTCATATTCTAATGAGTAAAAGCAATATGATCAAAATGACTGATTATATGTAATTAAAGATTGTAATTAAAGATTTACAATAAATAAATACAAAAGTGAAACTGCGTATAAGTGTATCCTTCACACTATGTTATTAAAGTAAACAAGTTGAACTTATCAATCCATGATATGAAATCCGAGTTGAACAGAATAATTGAAGCTTTTTAACATTCCACACAAGAATCACAGAAAAAGGATTAAACCACCACCAATTCACTTTGAATCACAGAAAGGATTCACTTTGAATCACAGAAAGGATTAAACTACCTGCAGTTCACTTTGAATCACAGAAAGGGTTCACTTTGAATCACAGAAAGGATTAAACCACCTGCAGTTCACTTTGAACCACAGAAAGGATTCACTTTGAATCCCAGAAAGGATTAAACCACCAGCAATTCACTTTGAATCACAGAAAGGATTAAACCATCTTCAATTCACTTTGAATCACAAAAAGGATTAAACCATCTGCAATTCACTTTGAATCACCGAATGGATTCACTTTGAATCACAGAAAAGATTCACTTTGAATCACAGAAAGGATTAAACCATCTGCAATTCACTTTGAATCACAGAAAGGATTAAACCATCTGCAATTCACTTTGAATCACAGAATGGATTCACTTTGAATCACAGAAAGGATTCACTTTGAATCACAGAAAGGATTAAACCATCTGCAATTCACTTTGAATCACAGGAAGGATTCACTTTGAATCACAGAAAGGGTTCACTTTGAATCACAGAAAGGATTAAACCACCTGCAATTCACATTGAATCACAGAAAGGATTCACTTTGAATCACAGAGAGGATTCAACCACCAACAGTTCACTCTGAAAACTTCCCGAGCATCGATCGCGCCTTTTGTCTCTCCCAATCAGTACCTAGCCTCTCCTCCGAGAGTCGTTTCTTTTTCAGGAATTAATGAACCGCGAAGCTATCTTCTATCTTTGGAAATCTTCGGACGCCAAACCAGAAACAGTTTAATAGTTTTTTCCCCCTCGATGCCCGTCATTCACTTGGTGTTATCGAATTTTACGATGCGGGGGTTTTTATTTGCCTGGGGCATTGATATTCATAGCGCTTGTCGCATTTACGTGCCTGGAATGGACGTGAAATCGTCCCTCACTTCCTTTACTGCATCTCAGGGTTGCACGATTTCCGAGTTTGTCTTTAGCTTGTGTTATGGGTAAACGTGTTTAAAGGGGACTCTTTTATTTTCTTGTCAGTTTGCAATGTATTGGCATTTTTAAAATTTTGTGTCGTGAATATTGACGAAGCCTGGATTTTCTTGTGGGTTAGGAAGCCAAATTTTTTGAATCACAGTTTTAATTTATAAGGATTCAACCACCATTATTATTCGGCAGATGAAACTATTCACAAGGAACAATCGATCAAAGGGGCCCTTTTGAAATTCTCTCCCAAAGAATGTTGGTTTCAGCCTCACACCGCAGAGTCGTTTCCACGCTGCAGCAGTAATGATAATGAAACACAGCCTGATCTTTTCATCGCCCTGGAAAGACGGACGCCAAACCAGAAACAGTTTAATGAGTTTCCACTACACTCACTATGCCCGGTCATTCAAACATTTATAACATGAATGATTATAGTTTTTTTTTTTTTTTTTTTGGGGTTTTTAAATTTGTAATGAGGGCATTGATATTGATTTCGCTTGTCGAATGTTACGTAATATTGATATCATCCATTGACTCAAATCGTCATAATCGATCATTATTTTGTTGGGGGTTGGAATCAATTTTCTTGATTGTCTTTAGCTTGTGGCGTTATTTAGGTAAACAAACGTGCCTTTTGTGGGACTCTTTAAGAAATTATTTTTTAAACATAATTTGAATACATGTACTTGAACTAAACCGGTTTAATAGTCGAACCTCTTAATTATAATTACTATGGCTTGCATCCGTCGTAATTAACCAAAGCTCTCTGGGTGTTCGTCCGTACCTGATATATTATCATTTCGTATATTCCGTATACTTAAAGCTAATTTAATTTATAAAAGTCTTGCTACACATATTCTGTTAAAGAATTATTCGGAACAAGGTCATATGAGACCGTAACGATCAATGAACGAAGAGTTTTTCAAAATTCTTTGGCATTTTAATTATTAGTTGTTCTTCACAATTACTTCATATATTGAATATTAACTGTAACAAGATTGAAGATTGTTGCTTTCTGACAATAAAGCATATTGTTGCAGACAGACAGAGAATAAAGGGATCTTGAAAGGTTTAAAAATTCCAGTCTGAATGTAGCCTTGACAAAAGTGTCGATGCAAAAAGCTTTCGATTAGGTTACGAAGGACAGAAAGAGATGGTTAGGTTTCTTATAATTGTAAATAAACTATACACATACCTGGAAGTGAGCATTTAGAGGAACATAAACACTCACTTTTTATTTTTGGGGGTTTGGGTATGCCTGTCACAATGACCGTTTCATACAACATTAATATATTCTCTTAAGAACTATGTTATTATCATTATCAGTGCCTCAACAATAAAAACAATTATTATTATTATTATTATTATTATTATTATTATTATTATTATTATTATTATTATTATTATTATTATTATTATTATTATTATTATTATTATTATTATTATTATTATTGAGAAACAAATCCACAGTTATGTATATGTACATACATTTAAAGATAAACTTGTACAGATTCCAGAAAGCTATCTGTACAGTTTTATCTTTAAAAATATGTACATATACATACCTGTGGATTTGTTTCTCCATTTTAAGACTCACGCTACTCTAAGTGTTTCTTTATTATTATTATTATTATTATTATTATTATTATTATTATTATTATTATTATTATTATTATTATTATTATTACCTAAATGGGGTAATGTTGAGTAAATCTTTAATTAAAAATACCTCAATTTATTTAATGGCTTCCATATTTAGACAACTAATAAGCAACAATCTACCCTAATTAGGAACAGACAGGTTAATTAAAGAAACTCCCACCAGGAGATAAAATATATTTCTCTATAAGAACGGTTCCGTGCTGAGCAGGTGTAAGTTCCAACGGGATAATTACTCTGCGACCATAACTTTAACCCAGTGAGTTACATCTCTTTCTGGATTTCGTAAATTTATCAGGAAAAAAAACAGTGTTCCAAGCAATGCAAGCTTGCTTGCACTCAAAACACTTCCACGTCGACATGCAAGCAAGCAATCGCTCACGTAAACAAGCGGCGAATTACGTACACAAAAAAATATATGAGTTAAACAAGTTCAGTAAATATTTTACTGATCGTGGTTTGCTGTTATTCGGAGGTAGTGGAACAAACAAACATGCAAACGGTCGGATAGTAATCCATTGGTGTTAGAAAATAAACACGCGCGAGATTGGTACACGCATTTCTGCAGACACGAGCGCGTGCGTGCGCGCAGAGAGAGAGAGAGAGAGAGAGAGAGAGAGAGAGAGAGAGAGAGAGAGAGAGACTAGTAAACACACGCACAAACATACTCACGAAAGCAAACACCCACCTCAAAATACTTATCTGCATGAGAGAGAGAGAGAGAGAGAGAGAGAGAGAGAGAGAGAGAGAGAGAGAGAGAAAGAGAGAGAGACTAATGCACACCCGCAAACACCCACCTCAAAAACTTATCTGAGAGAGAGAGAGAGAGAGAGAGAGAGAGAGAGAGAGAGCCTTATACAGGCACGCACACGCACACGCACACACACACACACCTCAAAAACTTATCCGCACGAGGAAGGAATCGTAATTGCGGTATTACAGTGCATTACACCGGGGTATAATAAATACACTACCCCCTAGCAGCTTTATCGGAGGTTTCTCTTAGAAGTTGCTGTGTGTATCTTCGGGATATTGTATGGGGTCCCTGTCATATTTCAGGAGCCGCGTGAGTTTCCACAGCGCCCGAATTTGCATAGGCTAGTTCAGTAAGAACTGGCGACTTGCTGCTGGTAGGAGCTTCTGCTGCATATTTCCCGGGCATTATATTTTCACTGGGCGACACATGAATGGCTGTTGACGTATGCATATGGGCTGAACGCCGTCCGGGGAGGGTTCGTTTTGCTGTACCGCAAGCTTCCTTTATATCGATATGCATGAAGGCAGTCGCATGCGTATGCAAATTTTATATGTATGTATGTATGTACGTATACTGTATATATACACATATAGATACATATACATATATGTGTGTGTGTGTATATATATATATATATATATATATATATATATATATATATATATATATATATATATATATATATATATATATATATATATATATATATATAAATGTACCATTTTCAATCAGTCTTTTTGCTTCCATACTTTATAAATAAAAAACGTTAAAATGTAAATAAAAAAATTAATTGAAAAATACGGATAAACAACCAGACACAAATTATTCCTGGACCTGTTCAACCCTTTTAGATTATGCGATGAGGAATTCCTTTTTAGTTTTCCGTCAAAGAAAACTTGAGATGGCTATTTGTCTGTCCGTCCGCACTTTTTTCTGTCCGCCCTCAGATCTTAAAAACTACAGAGGCTAGAGGGCTGCAAATTTGGTATGTTGATCATTCATCAAACATGCCAAATTGCAGCCCTCTAGCCTCAGTAGTTTTTATTTTATTTAAGGTTAAAGTTAGCCATAATCTTGCTTCTGGCAACGATATTGGATAGGCCACCGCCGGCCCGTAGTTAAAGTTTCATGGGCCGCGGCTCATACAGCATTATACCGAGACCACCGGAAGATAGATCCATTTTCGGTGGCCTTGACTAGACGATGCACAGAAAATTCGATTGCGCCGAAGAAACTTCCGGTGCATTGTTTACTCGTTTATTTTTTATATCCATAACCGGCTGAATATAGACCTAATTAATACCCCTTTAATGGTAAATTAGACCGTCATTTATTTAATGATAAAGCTTACTAAGATTGACGTTTGTGGCTGAAAAAGTCAAAATGAAAGTCAGTTACAATTTGTGCAGAGTAAGAAAACCTTATATTCTGGAATATGGTGATTGGGTAACGTATTCTGACCATTAATAATATTTGGCTCCCAAGGCATTTGGTTTATATATTATATGGCGTCTTCACCTCCCGTGAATAATGAATGGACACATTCCTTCGTAGTCATTTACTTATTCATCGTGAAGTGACCTTCGCGCTGGTATGTGCTTTACTGAACGCTGTTACTACTATTATCACTATTGCTGATTATTATTATTATTATTTATTATTATTATTATTATTATTATTATTATTATTACTATTTATTATTATTATTATGATTATTATTATTATTATTATTATTATTATTATTATTATTATTATTATTATTATTTTGTGAAAGTGTGAAGAGCAAATGTGGGTGAAAAGTTGGACGTAGTAATTTCATAGAAATATAAAACAGCAAGAATCTAAAATTTCAGTTTTAAAATGTTCTCAAAACACTTTAATAAGCAGTTATTCATAAGCATTTACTTGCATGTTTTAATGCATATAAGTACATGCACCACAGCAGACCCTGCATGAAAGTGTAGACAGCTTTAGAATAAAATATAAAATCTCATGGGGAAAGGCACTTAAGAAGCCTCCCACAGAAACATAACTAACAGGTCCTTGCATCGTAAATGCTTAAAATATCTCAGTGCAGCCATAGAGGAAAGTCTGTCCTTACTCCCACTGCGTGCTGAGGTCATTGTCTAGTGCCAGTATGTAGACCGCACTGGCTACGTAGGAATGAGAAATAGTCCACCATTACTGCAGAGCTAAGATCAGCTCTGTACGACCTCCTTTTAGTCAAGATTATGGTACCAACCGCAAGATAGATTGACCAGGTTTGAATAGCCAAAGGTTTCGTTCATTATTCATTGTAATTTCTGTTTTGCTGCTTCTCGATGCATAACGGGCATGTAAATAAGCAGTTAATTCATCCAAGGTATTAAATCTAGGTTCTTTTTACTATTGTGTCTTTCTCTGTGTTAAATTTCCCTTTCAGTTATGAGGA
>NC_089762.1:47205890-47215890 GCF_040412425.1 Macrobrachium rosenbergii | reverse complement strand
GTATGGAAGATTCTGATGTTTTTTATATGCAAAATTTTCTTCCCCTCCAAACATAACAAAGGCACATTCATACGCACAGTCCTATAAATTGTTAAGCCGATTGTTAAGCCTGTGAGTTGTATAAATTGTTAAACCTTGTTAAGCCTATAAACTGCAAGATTCTATAAATTGTTAAAGCGATTGTTAAACTTGTGAGGTGTATAAATTGTTAAACCTTGTCAAGCCTATAAACTGCAAGATTCTATAAATTGTTAAACTGACTGTTAAACCTATAAGTAGTCAGTCCTTTAAATTGATAAACATTGTTAAACCTATCAGCTGTACTCCTATAGATTGTTAAACCAAATTGATAATATATTTTAAAGATTTTCTACAACATACCAGAATTCCTTCCTCCACGTCTAGTGCTGCAGTACCGTTCTCCCCCTTTGATACCTCATTCTTTTGATAATAATAATAATAATAATAATAATAATAATAATAATAATAATAATAATAATAATAATAATAATAATAATAATATTTATTATTATTATTATTATTATTATTATTATTATTATTATTATTATTATTATTAAAGTAATGATGTTTAGTGCCCAAAACAACTCTTTGAAATCATAGTGGTAAAATATATATATATTTTCAGTCCGTTGTAACCGAATACATTCATTTAAACCGTTCGTTAACCTGCCAGCTTTTATTGTAGGAAATATCGATTTGGCTAACAAGTGAAAATGAAAAATCATTTTACCTGAATACAAATAATGCTCAATGAAAATTCACTTCCCAAAAAATATTCCTCCACCTTTTTCAGGAATGCAATTTAATTTTCACGGTAATGTTTTGTTTTCTCTCTTTTTTTTTTTAGTTTTATTTCCAATTTACAAACTCGTTTTTATAAAAGTGAGCCAACAGTTTAAAAAAAAAAGTTCTCGGCCAGAGAGTATCCATCATGGATCAATTAGTTGGCTGTGCTGCTTATGCTCTCTCTCTCTCTCTCTCTCTCTCTCTCTCTCTCTCTCTCTCTCTCTCTCTCTCTCTCTCTCTATATATATATATATATATATATATATATATATATATATATATATATATATATATATATATATATATATATATAATAAATATATACATCAATCATAGGCTATGTGTATATATATATGATTATAGAAAATACAGTAGGTATGAAAGAATATATATATATATATATAATATATATATATATATATATATATATATATATATATATATATATATATATATATATATATATATATTCAATCAACAGGCTAGTGCAAAGGACACTCCCAGGCCTAATGATTAGAACCAGAAAATAACAGCAGACAGGGATGAAAGAACAGATAGACTGAGCTATGTTGGCTAAGTTATATCGTGCCTGAGAAAGGACCTAGGTAAGGGTCAAGGTTACAGGATGGTAGGTCATAGGTCAGAGAAAAACGCGGAAGGATGAGAACAGGTAAATGTAGATGGTAGTTTTTCCCAAGGTTGTGATCTATCTGGGTTGTAGTTGTAATTATAAAAAAAAAAAGTTTTCAGTCCTTTTTTTTTAATGGTAATTGTTATGTTATCTCGAAAATTGTACTCCCAGTTCTGTATGGAAACTGGAAAATTACTGCTCGACAGAGTTCAGTATTTTATAGTTATTTACTTTTCAGTTCATATAAGCTATTTGAGAAAAATCATAGTTTGATACAAACCAGTTCATATAGTATACTAAAAAATTGATGTTATATGGGATTTATTGTTGTAGGTTAATCATACCTCTGGCAGCGCCATAAGAAAAGGTGAAGTATCAGGTGAAAAATGAGAATAAACCCAGAAAACTGAAAGAAAAGGTGCCGTAAAAACGAAAATTTAATTTGTTTTGTCTGTGTTTGTATGTCTGTCATGGGGTAGGGGTTTGATTTTGAGTTAAAACCCTTTCTGGGGTGACGTAGAGGCCATGTGCAAAATCTGGTCTAGTTCTGTCAAGCGGTTCGGATTTCTATAGCAGCCAAACAAATAAACAAACATTAACTTTTATATATATAGAATATTTCATTTATTATGAACTATTCAATATGTATAGGAATTGCCTCTCTCTGTTCGTTCCGATAACTGCATTTTCCTCTTATTTGTCCATTTCATTTCCATCACCCATATTTTCCTTTTCCCTTTTTATTCTTTGTACCTTTTGCATTATTCCAAAGCAAATACTGGCAGCGTCTGATACTGACGGTAAATAAGAATCATGAAAGCACAGTTTGTTGAGGAAGCCACGTAATCGAAGAGGTAAATACGGTCCTTATACAGGTTTATCTCTTTAGAAAAATGGTAATAAATCAGTGAAAAGTAAATAAGATGAAGTTTATTAAGAAGATTTCTGATTTGATTTTCTTTTTAACCGTATTATTTTAAAAATTCATAATGGAATAGTGGAATCAGCGGGAAAAGATCAGATGAAATTTATTAAGAAGATTTCTGATTTGATTTTCTTTTTAACCATATTATTTTAAAAATTCATAATGGAATAGTGGAATCAACGGGAAAAGAAATAAGATGAAATTTATTAAGAAGATTTCTGATTCGATTTTCTTTTTAACCAGATTATTTTAAAAATTCATAATGCAGTAGTGGAATTAACGGGAAAATAAATAAGTTGAAGCTTGTTAATAAGATTTCTGATTTAATTTTCTTTGTAACCAAATTATTTTAAAAATTTGTAATGGAATAATTAGATTAGCCGAGGAAGAATAGCGTATTATATTTGTGCATGACAGTTCACTGCATGATGTTTTTTTTTTTAATAAAACATTCTTACGTTTTCAAACCGCAACATTGCTGAGACAAATGGCGCATGTTGATCACACATATTTTTCAGCATTGAGGAATTACGATTGACGTTTCAAACTCGAGAATTACCTTATAATTTGCCTGTCATGGCATCTTTCCCACCCTCGTGCAAAACTCGCACGACCAGCGTCCGAAGAACGCTAAAATTTCTGGAATTTTATACATTTTTCGGCCTGTGCGTCATGACGCAAGGAATACGTTAGGAATACGTTCATGAGACGCCTATTTCGTAGTCTCCTTCAGGTTATATATCATTGCCAGCGGGAGAAATCCGACGCGACGCGTTGAATCTCTTAATTTGAATAAAGGTGAAAGAAATTGGAGCGAGTCGCGGATCGCCTGTGGATCTTCTTCGTGTTGGATTTCAGGACTGTTCGCTTTTCTGTGTGACATATGGAATAAAATTCCCCCTTTTTTTGGGAGGGAGGGGTTTGGGGGAGTTGGGGTTGGAGGGGGTGGTTTTAGAATTCAAATTTATATGATATTTTATTAAGGGTATTTTCCACTTTTCATCAAATTTACCTTTTGATTGCTTCTGTGAGTCTTGTAATAACAGTTTACAAGTTAATGCACCAATCATTTTTATTCAGCGTTCGGAACTAACGTAATGTATTTTTGCTGATAGCCATCATGAAGTCAGACATAAGATGCTGTATTCTCTTTGTGAATAAAGTACCATGAGCATTTTCATCTCCATGAGGTAAGAACCGATTTACATCCCATCCCACGTAAGCGCTGACTGCACAAAATACTGAGGACATTACCCGCATTATGAATGTATACATTATGCAGATGGCCTGTCATTTACCAAACGTACTCTTTGACTCCGGAGATGTCTAGGAAGGAGCCAGAATGCAGAAAGAATCTCACTGCCCAGGGAAAAGGAAAGTGAAACACAGAGCAAATACATTTGTTGAAAAGCTCAAAAGAAATATATATATATATATATATATATATATATATATATATAGAATATATATATATATATATATATATATATATATATATGTGTGTGTATATATATATATATATATATATATATATATATATATATATATATATATATATATATATATATATATATATATATATATATATATATATATATATATATATATATATATATATATATATATATATAAAATATTCCATAAATAAAAGTATGGCCATCATCAGATAGACCAAGAATGCAAACACTTTTCCAGTTTTCAATAACACATATAATTAAGGTTTCCCATATCCTCTTCATATCTTAGCCTGTGACTTGTTTGTTTGTTTGTTTGTGTAGACATCACAAACAAGAATTCTCCTCATAAAGATTTAATCCACAGAGGAGTAAAGTGACAGAGTTGAAGTTGAAAGTATGTGAAATACACAGCAATGCTGGTCGTCTTTGTAAAAGTTTTAGTGCGCGGGGGAATAAACAGAGAGAGTCAAAGTTATTTCCCTCGGGCTGAAGCCCTTGAATAGAAACGTAGGAACACACTAGTTTATAAAGAGAATTTTTATTACAGATCGAATGCAAAAGAGGTATTTTACATTTTTCCGATTTGCTGAATGTTGTCTTGAGACCGGGTGTTTATTGGTTGAGGAGAATTCTTGTTTGTGATGTATACACAAACATACAAACAAGTCTCATACTAAAATGAAGAGGATATAGGAAATCTTAATTATATTTGGTACTAAAAACTGGAAGTGTTTGTATTATTGGTCTAGTTGATGATGGACATACTTTTATTTATGGAATATTTTTAAGATATGCATATATATATATATATATATATATATATATATATATATATATATATATATATATATATATATATATATATATATATATTTATTTCTTATGAGCTTTTCGATAAATATTTTTGCAACATTTTTCTTCAGTAGAATGCCTTTTATTACAATTTACTGAAGGAAACAAAACTCTCTCTCTCTCTCTCTCTCTCTCTCTCTCTCTCTCTCTCTCTCTCTCTCTCTCTCTCTCTCTCTCTCTCTCTCTCAATAGCTTTAAGTTTTTTCCTTCTCACTCTTCAAATGACCTATTTTTATTATTTCTCAATCACGAAAAAAAAAACGCTCCATAAAGTACCAAGAAGTAATCACTCAGAAGTCATTAAGTGGAAAGCGTTTTCCACCTGATAATTATTTTTGGTTTTCGTTCATCCGTCCGTATCACAACTCCGAAAAAAAAAAGTCAGAGTGAGGAGTAAAGGAGATTCATAAAGTCCCATTTCTGTCTTGGAAGTTGTGTTAGAGAAATTCGTGTGTATTAGAGTGAAGGTTTTGGGAGAAGATAACTTTCTTTAAGTAGGTTACGTGCATTTGTAAAGCTAATTCGGTCCTGTAGAGGTTTTAAATTTTTGTTTATATGAGTCTGATATTACTGGAATTTCTTTGTGTTATGTTGATTTTTTAGTTTTCTGTAAAAGAAAACTATTGAGATGGCTATTTGCCTGTCCGTCCGCACTTTTTCCGTCCACCCTCAGATCTTAAAAACTACTGAGACTAGAGGGCTGCAAATTGGTATGTTGATCATCCACCCTCCAATCATCAAACGTACCAAATTGCAGCCCCCAGCATCAGTAGTTTTTATTTTATTTAACGTCAAGGTTAGCCATGGATCGTGCGTCTGACAGCGCTTTCCGGAGGCGTCGCCGACGCACCTTCACTTGACAGCATCTGGGGAGCAACTGAGCGCTGCCCGGTCGTAAGCTGAGAGTTTCAGACAGCATAATACGCTGTACAGAAAACTCGATTGCGCAGAAGAAACTTCCATAGATACTATTACTATTACCCTTGAAATCAGTGGGATTGACTTCATTATCATCAGTTCTTTTGAACTGTAGGTGTTGATTTAGGTCAGATCCATGATCATTATCTCTCTCTCTCTCTCTCTCTCTCTCTCTCTCTCTCTCTCTCTCTCTCTCTCTCTCTCCTCATATATATTATCTTATAAGTAATATTTTATTATCACATAATATTAATCTATTACATTCGTAAGATAGATACAAGCTATTTTATGAAACATCGAAAATGAATATATCTTACAGGTTTAATCGCCTCATCCTAAACCGTTTTGTCACCTCATACTACCAAAATCCCACCTAAACATTTCATTGTAACCTCACTCACCATTTAGGAACCACGCTCTTCGGATAAACCCCAGCGCAAACTTTTATTACACCAGAAAAGATGAAATTCAGAACTGAGGAATATCTTTCTCAACAACGACGGGAGGAGCCAGCTGGCTCCCGGCCAAGAATGCGCGCATCCCGTAATCTATCAAGAAACTCAGCTTCTTCGTTGCAGCAATTAACAACTTGAAGCTCTCTAATTTCCGGCCCATTAAAGGAGGAAGGCAACTGCCTCTTAGTCGTTTTGGCTCCCCTGCGGGAATCAGAGCTGGGGGAATTAGCAGCGTCTTTTAAAAGACAATTAGGAGGATCTCTCAGTGTCTGCTGCGGGAGGTTCAGGAATGGAGAATGTCCAAGGGAAGGTTTTGAGATGTCAGTGTATGTGTAATGAAATTGAAAATATTTATTTTTGATGTTACCTCTCTCTCTCTCTCTCTCTCTCTCTCTCTCTCTCTCTCTCTCTCTCTCTCTCTCTCTCTCTCGTTTGATGGGGTATCTCTCTGTGTATGCTGTGGGATGGTTCAAAAATGGAGAATGTCCAAGGAAGGTTTTCCTAAAAATAATGAGAATCATCTATATACTATCTCAAATCTACTAGTATTTGATTAAAATGAATGTTACTGAATTTATCTGTTTTCTGTTTGTTTCAAATCAAAGGAAATCGATTTCTGTAGAGCTCTGATTACTTAGTGAATGTACAAATGAAATTAATACTGTTTACCCTTTACAACTCGAGAACCTCACAGCAACCTCCAAAATCTATTTTTCCTCTTAACAGACGAAAAGAACTTTCATTACGCAAGGTTCTAACCCGCCGTGTCAGTTTTGTCTTTTCATTAAAGCGAATCTCCGCCCTAAAATGGCAAACTGTAGTATCTGCAGAATTTTTGAAATTGGGCTCGTGAAACACTAATACACAAGTTGCTGCAGTTTCAGAATGATTCTTCAACACTTTCCACGAGTATTTAGAGGGTCCCATTTGCAGTAACTGCAAAATCAGTAGTAAGGCAAGGGAGTATCGACCATTTTTCTCAGTTTTGTATTTTTGCAAATACTGCAGTCTTCCATTTTAGGGCAGATCTGGCATCGCGGAAGTTGGGATCCAAACTTGGGATCCGAACGGCACAAGGAAAGCCAATTACTCTCAAAGGACTTCTCTCACCAGGTGATGCATTTAATTACGGCTGGGGGCCTTTTTTTTTTTGTCTCCTCTCGGAATTCAAGGTTTCCCACGAGGCAAATTTATGCCCCGTCATATCTGTGTGAGATCATTCTGTCGGCCCAAAGCTTTGTTGTGCTTTGTCATCTGCGGATAGGCGAAGGTCGACCGACCTTGATGTTGTTTATATGATTACAAGACTTCACCCCAGGTAAATTTCTATCCTTTCTATTCATTTTCTGTCAGTTCTTTTACATTGCAGATGTGCTACGCATGAGCTGTAGTAGCATAATCGCCGTCACACTCACACACACACACACACACACACACACACACACACACACACATAAACAGAAATGTGAAAATTTGCAGAGCAATTTCCAGTTGGGTTCCATGATCGCTGGTGGGTCTGTATGTTTTTTCGTTAGATGTCGTGGGCCAGTCATCTTTCCTATATAGCGCACACGGCCATTCATGTGGAATTTGGTAATGGGGCGGGGTGGCTGTGCAAAACTACAGTGAAATTAGTCACAAAACTACGGTGAAATTAGTCAGAGGTGTACCCTTCCCTTTTCACTAAATGTACATGCACACGCACACACACACACACACACACACACACATATATATATATATATATATATATATATATATATATATATATATATATATTTATATATTTATATATATATATATATATATATATATATATATATATATATATATATATATATATATATATATATATATATATATACATGTATATATATTTTGTATATGTGTGTGTGTTTATATATATACTCATACATACACACATACATACATACATATACACACGCACACACACAGGAAACGATAAAAGGTTTACGACCCAAAATAATCCTGCGAAGGAAACACTCCCCTTGACACAAGGCCCCTGAAGACATTTGCATTTGTCGCTTTACACAGCTGAATTGAGTCTCGTCGCTTCAGTGACCCTGGATATATTCTCTCGAAGTCCTTGAGGAGAGAGCGGCACGTCGCTCTCAGATTTGTCTCTCCAGTTTCCCGGCTCGAAGCTGACCCTTATTTTGAGCCGTTTTTCCAGGGAATAAAGCAATGTTTCTTTTATTTAGTGGGGTTAATAGTTGCTCATTCAAGCCTTTGTATTTCCAAGGAATATAGTAATTTTTCTTTTATTTTTCTTGGTTATTATTTGCATATTAAAGCCTTTGTGTTTCCAAGGAATATAGTAATGTTTCTTTTATTTGTATGGGTTAATAGTTGCATGTTGAAGCCTTAGTATCTCCAAGGAATATAGCAGTGTTTCTTTTATTTGAGTGGGTTATTATTTGTATTTTAAAGCCTTTGTATTTCCAAGAAATATACCAATGGTTCTTTTATTTAATTGAGGTATTATTTGCATTATAAAGCCTTTGTATTTCCAGTGAATATAGAAATGATTCTTTTATTTATGTGGTTTATTATTTGCATATTAAAGCCTTTGTATTTCCAAGGAATATAGCAGTGATTCTTTTATTTGTATGGGTTATTATTTGTATTTTAAAGCCTTTGCATTTCCAAGGAATATAGCAATGGTTCTCTTATTTGTAGGGCGCATTATTTATTTCCTAAAGCCTTTTGTAATACCGCTTTTGTTCATTAATTTTGTATTTATACTTTACTGTCTTTTTTATTTTTTAATTTATTTAAATTTTTGTTGACCCACAGTTTGAGTAGGTTTTCCAATGAATTTAAAAATATTTGTTTTATTACTATGACATATTATTTTAATATTAAAGCCTTTTGTAATAGTTTTGTTCATTAATTTTGCATCCATATTTTACCGCCTATTTTCATCGTTTGAATTTATTGAAATTTTCGACACGGTTAAACATCCTCAGTACTTTCTGTATGCTTTATCGTAATCAATAATTTTCATTTTATTTCTGCAATACATTTCATTTATTCTGTGACCTTTCGTCAAAATGATGTTCATCTTTCCCCTTTTTAGAGGTCGTAAAGAACCCGATACTCAAGTTCTGCTTTGCATAAAATCAAGAGTAAATTGATTTTATATTCTCTAAAATATTTTGGTAACAGCTAACGAGGCGGCAGTAAATATTCAACCCGGAGTGGGTTAGTGCCTTCAGTGCACCTCACGCGGTGCACTGTAGGCATTACTTAAGGTTCTTTGCAGCGTCCCTTCGGCCCCTAGCTGCAACCCCTTTTATTCCTTTTACTGTACCTCCGTTCATATTCATACTTCCATCTTACTTTCCAACCTCTCCTAAAAATTGTTTCAGAGTGCAACTGCTTTGAGGTTTTCCTCCTGTTACACCTTTCAAACCTTTTCACTGTTTCCCATTCAGTGCTGAATGATCTCATGGGTCCCAGTGCTTGGCCTTTGGCTTAAGTTTTATATTCTATCCATAAATATTCAGAGTTTCTTCAAATGCTTCGAAAAATATGTTAAAAGTCTCGTGTATGGAAAAGGAGGGCGAGATTTTACTCGTAACTTACAATTTTACTCGGGTTGTAAAAACTAATAATTATGAAAGAGCCAAGGTACATTCTCTTTAGTTCGTTAAAGTAATGATTGTTAATTACTACCCGTTTTATGGTCGTTAATTGATATAGGTTATGACTGGGAGTTTATGATAATGGCTGTGTTAATGGTCCGTGATTTTACGGTTGCCCCTTTTTGCTTAGAATATAAAATATGGGCTGTAGAGTTTGTTAGGTAGCTGCTTTAGTTTTTTATAAATATTTTTAAATGTAATACTATTATTTCAACATTTAAATCAATATAACTGCAAAAAATAAAGTGGGGAGGATTGGTCTAATCCAACTAGATTAATATAAATAT
>NC_089762.1:47138390-47195890 GCF_040412425.1 Macrobrachium rosenbergii | reverse complement strand
GGAAATCAAGTGATCAAGAGAGAGAGAGAGAGAGACAGAGAGTGGGCGGGAGGAACTCGGACGAATATAAGGAGAGCCAATGGGGAAAGATAATCATTTCTTTCTTTTTCTCTTTTTTTTTTTTTTAGAGTTCGTTTGGAAAGGTCATTTTTAGCCTCGTTGATATCATATGTTATGCGTTGTTTATATTATTTTTTTTTATTATTTTTTCGTGTATTTTGTTTCTTTGATATTATATTCTATGCGTTTTTTATATTCTTCTGTTATTATTAGATTTATATTTACTTCGGTTTAATGTTTATGCATTCAAAAGCACTTGCAATCGTCACTGGATAATTTGCTTGTCAGCAATTTGTAACTTTCATATATTTAATTCCAATGTATAGTTTTTTCTATTCTTTCCAAAATTCAATTTTCATTTTATTACCATTATAGATAATGCATTATTTGCATTAATTTCTACGAGTACTACATGCATTTACCACTGCAATATTTATGCATTCGAAGTACTCGCCATCGTTCCTTTACAATTTTCTTGTCAAGAAATTATAGTCATATCTTTAGTTCCATTGGGTAGTGTTCAGGGTAACATGTTGTCATTAATCATTTCTATAATAACTTAGAAGTAATATAGTATAACACGAAGATGCTGTATCTCCTTGGCTGTTACTTGCTGTACTTCGAAACCCAGAGGACCTTGTGTCAGCTCCAGCAGGGATGTTAACTAGAATTATAATGAGAACGGACATTGTGATATCAGGCTCAATGATAGTCGAGTTTAGACATCCTTGAAGACAGTCTTGTGTACCCGCAGAATTCAGTCTTCATTGAACATAAGTAGCATTGTATGAGTGAATGGTTCGGGTTGTTAGTGAGTACTGGATGTTATTACTGAATATGAGTGTGTTATTGATGGTAACGCCTTTAGGAAGGTAGGTATTGTTAAAAGATTCAGTTAGTAATTGAGACCACAGAGAGAGCTGGAGAAGAATGTTTCATTATATATATATATATATATATATATTTAAAGATAATGATATACAATATATATATAACATATATATATAATATATACATAGTATCTTGAAAAATGTATATTTTTTTAAAGATAATGATATTTGTACTACTTGCATAACATAACATTTTTGTAATAATATTGGTATTTGTCTCAACTATTGCCTATATAACAGTAGTATCTTGAAAATGTATTAAATTCTGAATTATTATTTCCAAGTTTAATAATATATTATATATATATATATATATATATATATAAATATGTGTATGAATCAATATATATATACATATATATATATATATATATATATATATATATATATATATATATATATATATATATATATATATATATATATATATAACAGTCCAGTTGAATTCATTCATTTATTAACGTATTTAAAATCAGCATAATTCTTTATTTCCAACGTTTTCAGTGACACAGATGTAATAATCATCAGTGTAATTAGATTACATCATCAGGGGGAGACTTTTAAATTAATGAATAAAGGGTTAGGTGGGAAATAAAAATTCTTTAAGAAAAACAACGTTTAAAGGGAATATATGAAGAAGATATATGAAAATATTTGATAATATATATTAATGGTATGATTCTGAAGATGTTTTAAACAGGTAAAATATATATAGTTTTATATATACATATTGTTAATATAAATAGGTCCAGTTTTTCATTCATTTATTAAGCCAATTCTAAACACCCGCTGGTGGTGGCTCATATACAGGGTATGGTTAATTCCAGTAAAATAAACAGATGTAATATGGAAGTCATTTTGGGGTTTTTCATCATCAGTGTAATTAGAAGTTTTTGATCTGAGGGCGGACGGAAAAAGTGCGGAGGGAGTGACCGAGTTTTTTACAGAGTTTAAAACTAGATGTGTTTTGACTTTCAGGATATTTAGCAATAGGGTGAGGTGGGAAATGATATTACCCTTTAAGAAAAACAACGTTTAAAGGGAATGTACGTGAAGAAGATGTAAGTGAAAATCGTTTGACAATTTCTGGAATTAATGGTGTGATTCTGAAGATGTATTTTATTGTTGGATTTTAAAATATGTCTGTTGAAGCTTCAATTTAGGAGTTTTCTGTACAGCCTGCTACAGCGTGTAATCAATCACCGAAAACAGATCATCATATTTTTGATGGTCTTTATCATTCATAATCATTGTGTATCAAATCATATTTCATTGAAATTTAACTTATCAATCCCGGTGGTGGTTAACCTTATCAATCATCATATTTCATTGAAGTTAACCTTATCAATCATCATGTTTCATTGAATATGCTAACCTTATCAATCATCATATTTCATTGTATGAGTTTCAATATGAGTCAATATTTGCTCTTTCTCACCCACCCTCATACTTTAATTCTTCCTCCCCGTATGTGGGTAGTGTCGTCAGTGCACCGCACTTGGTGCACTGTAGGCATTACTTCACGTTCTTTGCAGCGTGCTTTCTATGGCCCCTAGCTGCAACCCCTTTCGTTCCTTTTACTGTACCTCCTTTCATATTCTCTTTCTTCCATCTTAATCTCCACCCTCTCCTAACAGTTGATTCACAGTGGAACTGCTTTGAGGTTTTCCTCCTGTCACACCTCTCAAACATTTTACTGTCAGTTTCCGTTTCAGCGCTGAATGATTTCATAGGTCCCAGTGCTTGGCCTTTGGCCTAAATCCCATATTCTGTTCAAATCAGTCCAATTTAATTCTTCCTTCTTCTCGCTTTTAGTAGGTAAATATTCTCACTTATTGCCGCAGTTAAATGAGCAAAGGAAAGACTTACAGGACACTAAAGTTACCAGAGTTTCCAAAGTCTCAATGAACGGCTCCTCCGTTTTATTCTCAGCAAGACTCAGGATGATTGTGTAGCACAAAGGAGCTTGTAAATGCACAGTACGTAAGGTGAATATATATTTTGGGGAGAGTGTACGAAGTAACTTAATTAGCGTAGCCGAGATTACATTATGGATTCACCACAGAGGCTGGTAGGTGGATTTAGGTGGATTTCTGTATGGGCTATGAATGAAAACGGACGTTATTTGAATGTTTTTATTTTTTAATACTGGTGTTGTTGTATTAAAGTGATTGAAATATAACAACTCAGGTCTGTTTTCATATCGTTAACAGGCTTTAGAAAATTATTAAAAACGTAATGGTTTTTCTTTTATCGTTTTTTAATTGAATAATCAGCCGTGCAATTTGAAGGCGATATTTTTTTTAGAAGTGTAATTGGGACTTATTTGTTCATGAATATATGACTCTCAATATTTCATCACATAAACATCCAATCATTTGAACAACATACTTATGTTGTTTGTCATACAGGAACGCGGTGTATTTCTATGATAATAAAATCCGAGTGGATCTTCTTCGTCCTCCCCCGGGTGACAGTAGGGAGATATGACACAGCCACCCACCCCCTGCAAACCTGTTTGTCCGTTCCGGGTGGGGGCGGGGTAGGTAGGGGATCGAGAGGGTAGGGGAGACATCCACCCTCTTCCTGCAAACCTGTTTGTCCGCCCCACGGTGGGGGCGTGGTCGGTAGGGGATCGGGAGGGTATGGGAGACATGACATATCCACCCTCGTCCTGCAAACCTGTTTGCTCGCCCCGGGTGGGGACGGTGTAGGTAGGGGATCGGTTGGTTAGGAGAGATATGACACATCCACCCTCCTCCTGCAAACCTGTTTGTCATCCACGGGTGGGGGAGGGGTAGGTATGGGATCGGGAGGGTAGGGGAGAGCAGCGCCGGGTTCCAGTGCGCGCCAACAAACAATAGTTCATTGTAATCCTCTTAAAAGATTTGGGGCAGCCCAATGAATATAGAATTTAGGCCAAAGGCTAAGCACTGCGACCTATGAGGTCATTCAGCGCTGAAAGAGAAATTGACAGTAGAAGGGTTTGAAAGGTGTAACAGGAGGAAAGCCTCGCAGTTGCACCATGAAACAAGTGTTTGGAGATGGTGGATAGCAAGGTGGAAGAGAGAAAATAAGTGGAGGTACAGTAAAAGGAATAAAAGGGGTTGCAGCTAGGGCCCATGGAAGGGACGGTGCAGAGAACCGTAAGTAATGCCTACAGTGCACCGTAGGTAGCTAATTTGGGCCTTTTGCGGAAACTGATACCCCGGCTGGAAAATATAGCAGCGTAAACTGTGAGTTTTCCAGGCTGTACTCGGAAACTAGAGACAAATGGACCCCATTTAGACCAGGAGAGAAAAAAGATGCTTGTGGATTGTTGAAGTCCTGATTAAAAAAAAACATAATTATGCGTGCAGTGTTCAGAACGGTACATTATGCAGTCCTAGTTATTATCTAACTCCTGTTTATTCAGTGGAACGGAAAATAAAGAGGAATGTTTTGCGAATTTAATATATTACCATACGAGCTTAGTGGCTCCTCCCCTACCCTCCTGGTGCCCTACCTCCTCCGCCCCACCCGGGGCGGACAAACACGTTTGCAGGAGGGGGTTGGATGTCTTCCCTACCCTCCCGTTCCCTTCCTACCCCGCCCCCACCCGGGGCGGACAAACAGGTTTTCATGGGGGTGGGTGGCTGTGTCATGTCTCCCCTAGTGTCACCAAGGGGAGGACTGACAAGATCCACTCGGATTTTATTATTGTAGATGACTGAAATCGATTATTTTAAACGTCATATAAAATCGGTTAATGTCCATAACGGTCTATCAAAGCTTGTTTAGTATGATAGACTCTATTCTACATCAAAGAAAATGGAGATACGGGACTCTCGGAAATTGTGCTTCGTTACAGCCCAAAGAAAGCGATCTGAATCTATAATAATCAAAATCTAGAATAATCAAAGTATAGAATAATGATCAGCCTTCTTTGAAGATTATTATAGACGAGCGAAATATGGTAATGAGACAAAATTCGATATGGACAAGAAATTATTCTCGGTTTCAGAGGTTTGTAAAGCCACCTTGAAGGACCATTTCCCTTCTCTAATTTTAGTGGCTTTTGCTGTTAATTCATATGAAAATATGTCCATTTTTAATGACAAGAGAACAGCAGCAATAATAATAATAATAATAATAATAATAATAATAATAATAATAATAATAATAATAATAATAATAATAATATGGTTTTACTTAAACAACGATCAACTAAGTTTTTTTTTATTTCTTCTTATGAAAAAGTATTTTGATTAATTAACTTTCATTTTTACCAGTGATTTTTTTTTCTTGTTTATTCTTACGGTATTCGCACGTGGGTTTCTATCTTTTCGTGTGCTTGCTTCTTACTTTCTCAAAAGATATTTCTCTTTGGGTCAGTGTCATCATTTACAACCACAACATATAATTAGTCAATTACCTATTCACATATTCACCTATCAGTAATAAAAATATCGTCCATTTGAGGTCATTGAATATCTACAAATTCGTTGGCATTCGAGGTTAAATATTAGAAAAAAAATATATATATGGATCACATACTTCCAAAAAAAAATAGCCTAGGTTGAGAAAGTTTTTGACAAATAACATTGAGTAATTTCCTACATATTTATTGCTCAGCTGTGACCCAGTATCTATCTATAATAATAAAATCTTCCTTGTTTGTCCGCCCCGGGTGGGGCGGTGTAGGTAGGGGATCAGGAGGGTAGGGGAGACATGACACATCCACCCTCTTCCTGCAAACCTGTTTGTCCGCCCAGGGTTGGGGGTTAGGTAGGCGATCGGGAGAGTAGGGGGAGACATGACACATCCACCCTCCTCCTGCAAACTTGTTTGTCCGCCCTGGGTGGGGGCGGGGTAGGCAGGGCAGGCAGCGCCGGGTTCCAGCACAGTGTAGTTCGCTCCATCAAGCTCTTACTTAAATAATGGCCTTTAAGAATCAAACATTTTCATATTTGTCCTTAATACATTTTTGTAGCCAAAATACCAATAACCATTTATGTTAATGATAATTGAAATTTTAGTGTCATTTTTAGTGTGTCCTATGGAATCTTGGTGTCATATTAGTGTCATTATTAGCGTGTCCTGTCTTCTCAAATTCCAGGAGTTTTTAATATCGACTAACAGTTCATGCTTCTTTGATTTCAGCGGGACGTGTTTACACAGTGTTAGATGTAATGGTTCAGTTCACCGTTAATAACCTTTAATTAGATTATTTCCAGGTGTGATTTTAGGAGAGTTACGTAAACATAACGTGTAAATTAGTAAAGATGAGGTGTTGTTTTCTTTTTAGTAAAATGAGTTCAATTTTATTTATAACCCTCTTCATAAGTATTATTAAATCAAGAGTTCAAAAATACAAGGATCCTGTTTATTTACTCTTTTCAAAAAAAATATGAAAAACTTTTAAATAGTTTTCAGTAATTTTCTGCGAATATTATCACTTTTTTAATAACATGAACGCAGAAGTTTGCGTATAAAAATATTTCCCAACAATTGATGGGGAGTGAAGTTAATTACATTTGCCAGTAAAAAAATACAGTTTTAATTTAATTTCCGTTCCCCAATAATCCCAAAAAATTCTTAAATATAAAAATATGAAAATTAGGTTTAAATTTATAAATGAAAGCTAATTTCTTTTCAAGTATTGTTGAACCCTTTCCTACAACCTGTTTTATTTATTAAAAGTCATTTTTTTCATTTTAGTCTGTTCTGTGATATATATATATATATATATATATATATATATATATATATATATATATATATATATATATATATATATATATATATATAAATATATACACATATATATAAGTATACATATATATATATATATATATATATATATATATATATATATATATATATATATATATATATATATATATATATATATATATAATAATGTCCTTGTTGATAGTCATGATTCCCTGCTATCTTTTACATAAATTCGAAAAAAATGATCAGATATAAGAAAGATATTTATAATATTTTCTTTTTTCACAGGTAAGTGTGCGCTCTTGTTATCACCAGTCATGCAGCAGAGGTTAGTAAGTACCTTTTTTTAGTCAAGATGGAAAACAGAAATTACTTTTTTTTTTATTACCAGTCGTGATGACTTTTTCATTCACCAGTCTGTAACCGTCGATGTGAATTCCTAGGAATATTTAGATTTCTGATTCTTTTCTCTGTTCTGCTGTCTCTCATTTGTAACCCTTCAGTTCATAAAAAATGTAAATTTCACCTCTTTTTAATTAAAATTCATCCATTACTTCTATAAACTTTTGCAGGTTATCAGTTTTTTTTTTTTCGCCTTCTCTAATTTTATATTTCCTGACCCCAGGCAAAACACAGTAATGTCCAAATTAACAAGAAACTGAGGGGGTCTAGTTTACTGTGGAGTTGAAGTGAAACATATTCAAGGCTTTGTGTGTGTGTGTGTATATATATATATATATATATATATATATATATATATATGAATGTGTGTGTGTGTGTGTGTGTGTGTATGTCACAAACACGCTGACTGCGTCTTCATCATATCTGAGGCATGTCCAAACCTTAACGCTATGAAACTCACAAAGGCCTTTCGTATAGGGAGAACTTAGATATAAAAATAAAGTAATTTCGTCACAAAGTAACGGAAAGAGACTGGATGCTTTCTGTGTTCCCCAAAACCTGTCTGGTCGTCACTCCCACAAAAATTCATCAGTCGTTTTGAGCAAATCTTTTTTTTTTAATAGAAAATGGCATCCTATGAGCAAAATACAGCTTCACCAATTTGGTCCTTGAAAGCTTTTCTTCTTCCTGACGACTGCAAACAGGGACCTGCAAAAAATTCGTATTGCAATTACGCTTGCAAAAGAAAAGGAGAATAAGACATGGCCATTCACGTCCTCTTGCGCACACACGCCGGCTGAGGGTAAAATGATCCGCGCTGTCATCATTCCGATTTCGGGATAAACGCTATCGGGTTCCAGACAATTGTTAGCGTTATTCGGTATTCTGTAATGGAATGGAGGGCGAGAGAAATATTTTGCGGGTATGATAAAACAGAGGACGAATGCTTCCATGTGGTTGCTTCATTTATATCCCTGAAAGGTGGAAGATGTCGCGCACAGACGTAATATACTGTTACATGTTGCACGTATGTGGTTTGGATAGGCTTCGCTTGAAGAGGGGTTGACTAGGCTTGCAGAGGGCTTGGCTTGGTTAGCAGAGTACTTGATTTGGCTTGTCTTGGCTTAGTTAGAGGGCTTGTTGCTTAACTCTGCTTGGGGCTTACAGGCTTGCCTTAAGAGTAATTGACTTGGCTTGTTTAGCTTGCAAAAGGCTTGGGGCTCTGCTTTGTTTAGCTTGAAGAGGGCTTCGCTTAGCTTGGTTCAGCTTGCCGAGGGCTTGGGTTGGTTTGGCATGGCTTAGCTTATCTTAGCTTAGCCTGACCAGCAGAGTGTTTAGCTTCTAGAGAACTTAGTTTAGCTTGGCTTGGCTTGGCTTAGTTTGCCGTAGTTTGGCCTGCAGAATATGTTTGGTTTAGACAGAGGTAACTGAGGGTGATCTCTCTCTCTCTCTCTCTCTCTCTCTCTCTCTCTCTCTCTCTCTCTCTCTCTCTCTCTGAGGCATTGCATTCGAGTTAGATTACCATCATGAAAGTTAGTAAGATCGATTTCCACTGAAAGGCGACAGTTTTCTCTCGGAATAATTAATGGAAATTGTTTTTCACTTACAAACGTAGACCAAAAAATCTTCTTTCATTTTGGCTGTTTAGTATTACTGAATAAGTGCCGATAATTTCGGTTTCATTTTCACGGTGAAAACATCGGAATGTAATTAATGTAATTACTAGAAAGGAATTACGCTCTCCATTCAGAATACCACCTTCGTTATTCGTACGGTTTGGTATGATATCGCGACGTGTATTAGTAAACAGTGTTATGAGCCTTTACTGCATGTTATATATTAATGATATTCAGGGTTTTAATTGATAAAAGTGAAAATGTAAATATAAAGACGCTTAATTGATCATACCTCGTGTTTAATGACGAAGGAATTTAATCAGTTGTATAATATATTAAGTCTGGATGTTTATCAAGTACTTGTAACATTCTTTATGTGAACTGGCTCTGAAGATACAAATATTCTCTCTCTCTCTCTCTCTCTCTCTCTCTCTCTCTCTCTCTCTCTCTCTCTCTCTCTCTCTCTCTCGTGATATGGCTCCTTAAAATTCGCGCTAGATGCAAGCTAGATGAGCCTCTTCGTCTCTTTTTTGGGTGGAAAGATGAGTCCAGAGGTCCACATCAGCGTCATATCCCCATTGACACTTCACCTTACTCTACGATGGGCTGCGTAAGGTACGGAACTGGTGTGGATCACGGGACTCTACTGCCAACCTTAAACCAGCCCAGTCGAGCTAATAATATCCAGGGACAAAAGAAGGCTTAGACGGAACACACGTTTCAGAGGAAAGCTGTATAAGACCTCTCTCTCTCTCTCTCTCTCTCTCTCTCTCTCTCTCTCTCTCTCTCTCTCTCTCTCTCTCTCTCTCTCTCTCATAACATTAGAACGCTGCGAATGAATGGTAAAACCTGCTCCTAGAGATATATGAGCGCATAATGTCTCCTCGGATGAACTAACGAGTCTTTGAGACATCCGATCGTTGTAACTCTCTCTCTCTCTCTCTCTCTCTCTCTCTCTCTCTCAGATGAAAGTCCTTCCTTTTGTGACACCGGGGTAATTACCCACATTCCCCCGTGAGACGATGCCTTTTTTCCTGCCGCATATCTCCTGCCTTCGGTAGGACAGTGTCCTATTAGTTCCCCAAAGCTGGCAGTAGGATTCGGCGTTCCCGGGTATCCTACGCGCTGTTCCTTTTCTTAATTGGGTCCCATAAACTCTTATCTTTGTTTTTTTTTTTTTTTTGCTGATGGAAGGTTTTTACGCTTTTTTGTTTTTGAGTTCTTTATTTTTGGTAAGAAATTAGTGGAAATATTTTTATTTATTTTTTTCGTCTTTACCGTACAGTACAGGTGAGATATTGGTCATTTTCATGATCAAGTTAACAGTATATTTTTAGTTTTCTGTAAAAGAAAACTATTGTGCCGGCTTTGTCTGTCCGTCCGCACTTTATTCTGTCCGAACTTTTTTCTGTCCGCATTTTTTCTGTCCGCCCTCAGATCTTCAAAACTAATGAGGCTAGAGGGCTGCAAATTGGTATGTTGGTCATCCACCCTCCAATCATCAAACATAGAAAATTGCAGCCATCTAGCCTCAGTAGTTTTTGTTTTATTTAAAGTTAAAGGTAGCCATAATCGTGCGTCTGCCGACGATACAGGATATGCCACCACCGGGCCGTGGTTGAAGTTTCACGGGCTGTAGCTCATACAGCAATATACCGAGACCACCGAAAGATAGATCTATTTTCGGTGGCCTTGGTTATACGATGTAGCGGCTGTACAGAAAACTCGATTGCGCCGAAGAAACTTCGGAGCATTTGTTACTTGTTTTTTATGCTGATAATTATGAAAATATTACGAGTTATTAGAAATTTCCTGGAAGTTATTCTGGTGTTCTCTGTCGTTGTGTCAACCAGTTACAATAGTGAAACTTTGTTTTCTCTCTTTAATATTCATCGGAGGAAGCAATAATCTTTTATACATTTATTGATTTTCCTCAATTCTCCCCTATTCCCGAGACCTTCCCCATCCTCTCCAATCCTTCTCAAATCCTCCCACGAATAACCCATTGATTGAGTGATTGATTGATATGCATTGGCGGCGGGGTGGCGGGTGGGTGGTTTATGTGTTGGGGTAGGTGGGGGGACTTAGGAATAATTCTTATGGGAGGGGGAGAGATTGAACCGTGGAGTTGGGGGTGTGGGACGTAGGAATAATTCTTTATTGCCATGACTCTCAGCACTAAATTTTTATCGTCACCCACTTCCTCCTCTTTCTTCCTCTTCCTCCTCCTTCTCTCTTCCTCTCTCTTCTTCCTCTCTTTTCTTCTTCCTCCTCCCCATCCTCATCCTCTTCCTCCTTCGCTCTTCCTCTCTCTTCTTCTTCCTCCTCCTCTTCCTCTTCCTCTCTCTTCTTCCTCCTCCTCCTCTCTCTTCTTCCTCCTCCTCCTCCTTTTCCTCTTCGTCTCTCTTCTTATTCCTCCTCCTCCTCCTCATCTTCCTCCTCCTCTTCCTCCTCCTCTTCTTCATCATCCTCTTCTTCTCTTCTTCTTCCTTCTCTTCATCTCTTCTCTTCATCCTCCTCCTCATCCTCTTCCTCTTCCTCTTCCTCTTCTTCTTCCGCCTCTTCTTCTCTTCTTCTTTTCTTCTTCCTCCTCTTCCTCTCTACTCTTCCACTCTCTCTGTCGATCACTCCGGGTAATGACTTCGTCTGATAATGGTCCATTTCAGGTTTTAATGCGACCTTGCGTCGCGAGGTGAATGTTCGAGTGTTTAGTTCTTAATTTCGCTTTTTTTTCTTCTTCTTTTTTTAAGTTCGAGGGTCCCTTCCTCCCTACTCACCCCCGCCCCCGCTCCCGCCCCAATACTCAGAGGATAACAGTTTCCATGGTCTTATTTTGGTTCTTGTTTCATTATAGTATTTGTACACATACAAACATACACATACAAACATAAACATATACACATATATATATATATATATATATATATATATATATATATATATATATATATATATATATTATGTATACAAATATGTATATATATATATTTTGTTATTCTTATATTAATATTAGCCAATATATATTTTTTCTATTTTGATAATATCTCGTGTGAAAGCATTACTGTAGGTTTGATATTCTGTTATTAAATGAATCCTGTAATTTCTGTTGAGCTTGTATATATATATATATATATATATATATATATATATATATATATATATATATATATATATATATATAAAATCCCATCAAAAATCTCTTGGTCTATTGGTGGCATTAATCAGTTAAACATGCAAAGTATGCAATTCGCTTTTAATGACTGCGCCTCCGAGTCGGCGCGAAGAATTTTTTTATGAATTACTTATGCTGATTAGCTCGGGTTTTAGCCTCAAGACGTTTAATTATATTCTGCTGAATATATATCTGTCATTATAATTTATGGACATTACGGTATTTGAGATTATAGTGATTATTATTTTACAATGAAGAACCTAATGATTGCTTGCGCTGGCTGTTAATTCATTGTTTGGGCGTTGCTTCCTTACTGTGGAGTGCTTTAATGCAGTGCTTGATTGATGTGAGAAAAAGACGATTTTGAGTTTTTAATGTGGCGTCATCAGTTGGAAAAGGTGATAGAAAGCATATTTTTTTTTATTTCTATGATAGTGACGCAAACCAAAAGATAATGGGGCCTCTTCCAGACTTCGTTAATTATTCGCTTAAAGATTTCTTCTCCATTACTTTTATGTTCCGGAGGGAAATTAATCCTACTTTCTAGAGCATAACCCTTCATCAATACGGTCTTATTTTTTATAGTTTATATATATATTTCAAGTGTGAAAACTACTGTTGCGAAAAATCATTAAAATTATTTCATGTTTATCACTTTCCCCGTTGTTCTGCACTCGGCTGGCATTTGTAAGTTGGGAGGGCATGTTGGGAAATGTGAAGTTTGAATAAAATTTGCAGGTAGGTGAATAAACAATAAAATAGCGAGGGTAACCTTGAAGTTGAATTATAACGTAAGAATTCCATGAAGATTAAAGTGTACTGTGTAATCTCAGTTTTTGATACCGAAGAGTTAAATGAAAGTTATATATATTGACGTTTTCTCGTCGGTATCTTATAGAGTTATCCTTCCTACCTGTCCAAATGTAAATTTAAATTACGTATTAATTCTCCTGTAAAAAAGCAAATAATCTCCGTTACAATCTTCTATCATTAGCAGCGAAGTACTATCTCTAACGTAGAAAATGAATGCCGCAGCAGTTAAAATAGACAAATTCTTCACAGCACCAATTTAACATACAGATCTTAGGCACTGAATCCAAAAGTAATTAATTCACGCCCTAGCATATTTGCACCCCGTCTGGATTCGACGTTATCACAAAAGCTCTTCATCAGAACCTGGAGCCTGGAATAGTTAACACCCGAGTGTTGATTCATATGCAACAGGGGCGGCTGAAGCGGAGAGTGGATGTAATTCTGACGTAATTCTGAAGTAATTCTGAAGTAATTCTACGTCTTGAGATAATTTGATTTTCCGTTATACGATTATCCTTCATTCCAGGCAGCTTTCACGGAAGTCTGGAATTCAGTCGGGAATACTAACGGCGATTAATCTTGTCTCTGTCTTTTGCTGGCGTTGTTATTGTGTTTCCAGTTCAGTAGCTCAGTAGCTTAGTAGCTGAACAGAAAATGGTATTCAGTTAGGTGCATTTAGATGTACTGCTAACAAAGGGTAGTCTAGTAGGAGCTATTTGCAAATATTAAAAAATTTTTTTTTTTTTGAAGTTCTACTGCCAATAAGTAGTCTAGTAGGAGTTATTTCCAAATATGAAAAGATTTTCATATTTTTGTAAGTGCTACTAAAACATGGTAGCCTAGTAGGAGCTATTTTTCTACATATTTTTTCAAGTTCTGCTACTAAGAAGTAGCTTTATAGGAGCTGTTTCCAAATGTGAACAGATTTTCGTATTTTTTTTAAGTGCTGCTCAAAAATGATAGGAGCTATTTTTCTACGTATTTTTTGAAGTTCTACTACCAAGAAGTAGTCTAGTAGGAGTTATTCCATATATTAAAAAATTCTCATGTTTTTTAAGTCCTATTAAAAATTGGTAGCCTAGTAGGAGCTATTTTTCTATGCATTTCTTGAAGTTCAACTAGCAAGAAGTAGTCTAGTAGGAGTTACTTCCAAATATTAAAAGATTTTCATACTTTTTTTTACGTGCTACTAAAAAATGGTAGCCTAGCAGGAGCTATTTTTCTACCAGCTGGGGTCGTCTTCTTAGTAAGGCAGGTTGTTTAATTAGTAAAAGGCTTCGAGCGCTGGTACTCGCAATGATATTGTGATAATAATTCGTGTCCCGATGAAGTTGTTTTCCTTTGGGGATGTAGCTTGGTAGGACCCATTTCAATTTCGTGGTAATTGAACGAGGTTCCACTCCCTGGGACTATGTTCTCGGGCCTAGGACAAATTCATTGTGAAGTTAGATGAATTCAGTTCCAGGAATGAAATGTTTTATCGGAAAAATAAAAAAGGATTTCGTGTCAAAAGTGTAGGCGCTGTAAGATTCTCTGTTCCACGAAAAATACAATAGATGCTAGTCCCGTTCCACGCTTGAAAAGATTTCTGTAATAAAAAGAGGATTTGGTAAAATATACTGCAATGACGATGGAAGATTAAATGTCGTTTGTAATATTGTTGTTGTTATGATAAGTTGGTGACTAAGATGAAATAGTTTTCTTTGGGTATACAGACTTTTTTTCGCTACTTGCCGATAAAAGTAAAAAAAAAAAAAAGTCAAAGCGTCAAACTTCTGTTTTGAAATCGTCAATAGAGACAGACCTTTGCAAAAAAAAAAAGTTAAAACTGAAAACTTATATTTTTAGAAGTCATTATGGAGAGAGACCTTTGCCAAAAAGAAAAAGAAACACGAAAAAATTAAGTACAAACTGAAAACTTCTATTTTTAAATTGTCAAGATGGAGAGAAGCCTTTGCAAAAAAAAGAAAAAAGGAAAGAAACACGAGAAAATTTAAATTAAAACGGAAAACTTGTATTTTTAAAACGTCAGTATGGAGAGAGACCTTTGCAAAAAAAAAAAAAACAAAGCGAAAAAAATTAAGTAAAAACTGAGAACTTCTATTTTTAAATCGTCAATATGGAGAGAGAGAGAGAGAGAGAGAGAGAGAGAGAGAGAGAGAGAGAGAGAGAGAGAGAGAGAGAGAGAGAGAGCTTTGCAAAAAAACAAGAAAACGAAACACGATAAAAAAAAATTGCAAACATTTCGAGCAACACCGCCATAAAAATTCACGATTAAATTCGACTTTTACTTAGGGCGCTGCGTCTCCCTTGAGGAGTTGTTATCGAAAAACTTGTCATCTTGATGACAGGGAAGAGAGAGAGAGACCGAGACCGGGCGGTTTTTTAATATTTTTTTATTTTTATTTTTTTTTTTTTTTGGAAGGGGGTATTGTCACTAGTTTGGCTCCAAGGCTCTGTTGAATACGACCTTGTTTGTGTCTCAAGTGATTTTGGAATCTGAGCGTTTCTCTCTCTCTCTCTCTCTCTCTCTCTCTCTCTCTCTCTCTCTCTCTCTCTCTCTCTACACACACACAAACACACACAAACAAAAATATTCTCTCTCTCTCTCTCACACACACACACACACACACACACACACACACACACACACACAAACACACACACACACACACACACACACACACACACACACACACACACACACACACACACGGTTCAGGGATACTGAAATCATATGTTATGTTACACCTCAGTAACGAGAAGAATATTAAGGCCTCAGGCTATTTGTTAGAAAACAGCAAAGCTATTATCAGTGTTTATACCAAAATATAGAAACATTAAGAAATTCACAGTGTCGTAATTAAGTTGTATATTAGAAATCCACAATTATATCAATAAATTGTATTATATTATTTGTAAAAGTTAAAAGCAAAGGCTTTCGAACAGTGTGTACATTTTCTTTAAAGCAAGCACTGAGCAGGAACGCCACTCAGTTGTTCTAAAGTCTTCGCCTTTATCTTTTACAAATAATGCAATTTATTGGCATAATTATATTTCTTCAGTATACAAAGCTCAGAAAACAAATTTCTTTACTAGAATATCCACACAGATAAAGATTTTGCTATTTTTACTAATGCTTCTTTTTTCCGCCGTACATTGTCATTTTTCGTCATGATACAGTACATGGCCATTTTAACAATAAGTTATTAATTCTTATGATACGCTACACGGTCTCTAAAGAATTAGTTTCACTGAGGGTCATTTCAACAATAAATCATTCAGCAAATTGTAGTGACAGTGATGACTTACACGGAAGCTACCAGGAAAAACCCGGCATTTTCGACAGTAGATGAAATAAGTCACAAAATTAGGATGACTCATAAATTTTGCTCTTGACGTCCCCAACATGAAACTCGAAGATATTTCGAGCAAACTACGAACGATCAAAAAAGAATCAGCTGTACAAATAAGACTAAAGTACCTGTATACTACTTGAATGATATTTGTTTGTAAAGCCGAGTTTTCGTTTTAATCCCGTTTTCTGTCGGAAGGTCATTCAGAAGGAAATTTATTAGTAAAGTATTATGAACTCAGACAAAAAAATGACTTTATTGTGGCCTTTACTGGGCATGCGTGTCAGCTGAATGATTGCAGAGAAACCATAATGATTTTCATATACGAATATAATAATGATGATCGTATGTATTCATTTACAGTTCAGCGGTGCCTTAAGGATTGTCAATAAAAGCTCCGTCAGTAATAATTCCATGATATGCGTTTGTTAAGTTTTCCGTTGGAATTATTTAGTCAAACTTAATTTTTCATCATTCTTCCAGTCTCGCAAATTATGAAAAATTTGTCGGAGACAGAGAGAGAGAGAGAGAGAGAGAGAGAGAGAGAGAGAGAGAGAGAGAGAGAGAGAGAGAGAGAGAGAGAGTTGCATGATAATTCTGAATAAGAGTGGATGGTATTTATAGGAAAATGCAAATTAGCAATAGGTTTTTAAGGATAGAATACTGAAGTCGAATGTATTCAAAGAGCAATAACTATTTATTTGTTCTACCTTTTTAACACAGATCATTATGAACAGATGTTTCTTGGTCATTTAGTCTTTATATCATTAACGGCTATTTTTAGCTTGCAGTTGATTACGTTAAAGCTTAGATATTCAAAGAATGATCAATTTGTTTTGAAGATATGAATATCAGATATATTTGTTCATCAGATAGCTCACATCGTTACAGAAATCCATGACATTTTGCGGTTAAAGACAAGAAAACCACTGTAAGTTGAAAGAGAAGAAATATTCCCTCACATGACTTTGAATCTTACGCAATGCAGAACTACATAAGATCCTACTTTCTAAAACTTTGTTGCACGATGCCGCAGAATCTAAAACGGCTTCGCCATTTCACAGTCTTTCTTAGATGCAATATATCTGATACCGCACGAAATGCCTTTCATATAAGTCGAGTTCTGTCCCGGATAACAAGAGCTGTGAGTGACACAGGATGGAGACGTGACGTCGAAATTACAAGGTGGGCACACTGGCCGGGATGGTTACCTTATTTTCGAAATTGTCTCGTGGATGATTCAGAAGGTTTCCCCCCCCCCATTTTCTTCCTTTTGTGGAGGGGGGGGGTTGATGAAGTGGTCTTTATTGAGAGGGTTTGTAGAAACCTTTCAAGATTATTATTATTAATATAATTATTCAGAAGATGAACCTATTCATATGGAACAAGCCCGCAGGGGCCATTGACTTGAAATTCAAGCTTCCAAAGAATTTTATGACGTTCATTAAAAAGAAGTAACGGACAGAAGTAACAGATGGTAATGGGAAATACAGAATATTTTTATTAATATTATTATTCAGACGATGAACTCTATTCATATGGAACAAGCCCACCACAGGGGACCAATGACTTGAAATTCAAGCTTCCAAGGAATATTATGGTGTTCATCAGAAAGAAGTAACAGCCAGAAGTAACAGATGGTAATGGAAAATACAGAATATTATTATTAATATATAATTATTCAGAAGATGAACCGTGTTCTTATAGAACAAGACCACTAGGGGCCATTGACTTGAAATTCAGGCTTCCAAAGAATATTACGATGTTCATTAGAAAGAAGTAACAGAGTGTAATGAGAAATACAGAAGGAATTCTGGTAGGTCATTATACCTTATGATGATTAGCTTTCCATGAGCTCATCATAACGATGATTTATGTTCATAATCTTCTTAAAAAAATCTACTTCCATTTCATGAAATTCACGCGTTCAGTTTTTTGAAAAACTGATACCCTTGACTTATTTCTATTCGAAACACGAAAGAGAGATTGTGCAGACATATTAGATATTCATAAAATACGCACTTCGTTATAATCGGGAATTTATCGCCGTGGTATCGTCATAAATGCCTGATCAAGTGGACATATACGTCGGAATTATTGGCCTCGGTGACACACGATGGCGCACGAGACGAGGGGTATTATTATTATTATTATTATTATTATTATTATTATTATTATTATTTATTGTATTGGACAGCTGATGTACTGATTTACCTGCTGCTACAAAGGAACTCATTCGTGAGATTGAGAAACTACATTATTATTATTATTATTATTATTATTATTATTATTATTATTATTATTATTATTATTATTATTATTATGCATTGGATAGCTGATGTATTGATTTACCTGCTGCTACAAAGGAACGTCATAGTGCAACTGCGAGGTTTTCCTCCTGTTACACCTTTCAAACCTTTTACTGTCAATTCCCGTTTCAGCGCTGCATGACCTAATAGGTCCCAGTGCTTGGCCTTTGGCCTAAATTCTATATTCAGTTCAATTCAATTCAATTCAATCGCCGGAGGCGAGGCAATGAAAATTTGACACCCGAGATGAACTGGTTGTCACAAATGGTTGCATATATATTCAAACCAATTAAGCAGGCCGTTATTGAAAAGAAGGAATGCTGGGCGATCTCAGATTCCCGTTGGTGGTCAGGAATTTCGATCGACTCGGCATAGTAATGGGAATAGGAAGTAATGGGACGATTAATCTTTTCATTGTTATTTTCATTAACTGGGTTGTTCCCAGTTTGCGAAAGACTGAATTGAGATGAAGACTGTAAATAGGTTCCAGTGTTATTTCTGAAGTTGTTCGTATTTCCAATATACGAAAGAATTAATTCAGATGAAGATATTTTGAGTCTTTAAATAGGTTACATTGTCATTTCTGAAGTTGTTCGTATTCCCAATTTGCAAAAGACTGAATTGAGATAAAGATATTTTGAGTCTCTAAATAGGTACCAATGGTATTTCTAAAATTCTTCATATTTCCAGTTTGCGAAAGACTGAATTGAGATAAAGATATTTTGAGTCTTTGAATAGGTTCCATTGTTATTTCCGAAATTGTTCGTATTTCCAATTTGCGAAAGACTGAATTTAGAAGAAGATATTATGAGACAAAATAGGTTCCAATGCTATTTCTGAAGTTGTTCCTATTTCCAATTTGCGAAAGACTGAATTGAGATGAAGATATTATGAGACTAAATAGATTCCAATGTTATTTCTGAAGTTGTTCCTATTTCCAGTTTGCGAAAGACTGAATTTAGAAGAAGATATTATGAGACTAAATAAGTTCCATTGTTATTTCTGAAATTGCTCGTATTTCCAATTTGCGAAAGACTGAATTCAGTTAAAGATATTATGAGTCTTTAAATAGGTTCCAGTGTCATTTCTGAAGCTGTTTATATTACCAAGGCTTATGTATATGTATATATACAAGGGCATTGCAACATTCACTTGAGTGTTCAGGGATTAGCAGGAGCGTGGAGTAATTAGTCTCCTATAATAGTCTTCCATAATTGGGATGCGCTTAATAGCTGTTGGGCAGTTCCAGAAATGGTTTGCTGTTCTCTTGCTGATAGTTGGATGGTAATTCAGGCACCGCGTTCACTTCTGGGAGAAATTGAAATGGATTGTGGACATATCTTATGTTACTTTCTGGGAGAAATTGAAATGGGTTGTGAACATGTCTGTGTTATTTTCTGGGAGGAATTGAAATGGATTGTGAACATATCTTATGTTGTTATATGGGGGAAATTGAAATGGATTGTGAACATGACCGTGTTATTTTCTGGGAGAAATTGAAATGGATTGTGGACATATCTTATGTTACTTTCTGGGAGAAATTGAAATGGATTGTGAACATGTCTGTGTTATTTTCTAAGAGAAATTGAAATGGATTATGAACATATCTTATGTTGTTTTATGGGAGAAATTGAAATGGATTGTGAACATGTCTGTGTTATTTTCTGGGAGAAATTGAAATGGATTGTGAACATATCAGTGTTATTTTCTGGGAGAAATTGAAATGGATTGTGAACATGTCTGTGTTATTTTCTGGGAGAAATTGAAATGGATTGTGAACATATCAGTGTTATTTTTTGGGAGAAATTGAGATGGATTGTGAACATATGTTATTTTCTGGGAGAAATTGAAATGGATTGTGAACATGTCTGTGTTATTTTCTGGGAGAAATTGAAATGGATTGTGACCATATCAGTGTTATTTTCTGGGAGAAATTGAAATGGATTGTGAACATATCAGTGTTATTTTCTGGGAGAAATTGAAATGGATTGTGAACATATCTTATGTTGTTTTCTGGGAGCAATTGCAATGGATTGTGAACATATCAGTGTTATTTTCTGGGAGAAATTGAAATGGATTGTGAACATATCAGTGTTATTTTCTGGGAGAAATTGAAATGGATTGTGAACATGCCTGTGTTATTTTCTGGGAGAAATTGAAATGGATTGTGAACATATCAGTGTTATTTTTGAGAGAAATTGAAATGGATTGTGAACATGTCTGTGTTATTTTCTGGGAGAAATTGAAATGGATTGTGAACATATCAGTGTTATTTTTGGGAGAAATTGAGATGGATTGTGAACATATGTTATTTTCTGGGAGAAATTGAAATGGATTGTGAACATGTCTATGTTATTTTCTGGGAGAAATTGAAATGGATTGTGAACATATCAGTGTTATTTTCTGGGAGAAATTGAAATGGATTGTGAACATGTCTGTGTTATTTTCTGGGAGAAATTGAAATGGATTGTGAACATATCAGTGTTATTTTCTGGGAGAAATTGAAATGGATTGTGAACATATCAGTGTTATTTTCTGGGAGAAATTGAAATGGATTGTGAACATATCAGTGTTATTTTCTGGGAGAAATTGAAATGGATTGTGAACATATCTTATGTTGTTTTCTGGGAGAAATTGAAATGGATTGTGAACATGTCTGTGTTATTTTCTGGGAGAAATTGAAATGGATTGTGAACATATCAGTGTTATTTTCTGGGAGAAATTGAAATGGATTGTGAACATGTCTGTGTTATTTTCTGGGAGAAATTGAAATGGATTGTGAACATATCAGTGTTATTTTCTGGGAGAAATTGAAATGGATTGTGAACATGTCTGTGTTATTTTCTGGGAGAAATTGAAATGGATTGTGAACATATCAGTGTTATTTTCTGGGAGAAATTGAAATGGATTGTGAACATGTCTGTGTTATTTTCTGGGAGAAATTGAAATGGATTGTGAACATATCAGTGTTATTTTCTGGGAGAAATTGAAATGGATTGTGAACATGTCTGTGTTATTTTCTGGGAGAAATTGAAATGGATTGTGAACATATCAGTGTTATTTTCTGGGAGAAATTGAAATGGATTGTGAACATGTCTGTGTTATTTTCTGGGAGAAATTGAAATGGATTGTGAACATATCAGTGTTATTTTCTGGGAGAAATTGAAATGGATTGTGAACATATCTTATGTTGTTTTCTGGGAGAAATTGAAATGGATTGTGAACATGTCTGTGTTATTTTCTGGGAGAAATTGAAATGGATTGTGAACATATCAGTGTTGTTTTCTGGGAGAAATTGAAATGGATTGTGGACATGTCTGTGTTATTTTCTGGGAGAAATTGAAATGGATTGTGAACATATCAGTGTTACTTTTTGGGAGAAATTGAGATGGATTGTGAACGTATGTTATTTTCTGGGAGAAATTGAAATGGATTGTGAACATGTCTGTGTTATTTTCTTGGGGAAATTGAAATGAATTGTGAACTTACAGATGTTATTTCATTCGCAAATGTTCACAGTAGAATAAATTATAAACGTGCAGTAATTGTTATTTGCCATCATAATCATTATTTGTAGTAATCTCAATGATTGTTATAATATGATTGTTATAATTATTCTTCTTTGTGCTGTGCTTTGGAAGCATTTTCTTTATAATTTTTATTCTTTATGCTGACTTTGGAAGCAATTTCTTCTTCAAGTTACTCAAAGGTTCTGTTTTTTTTCTTTTATAAATATCCTGTATTTTGCAACGTGTAGGGTACTGGAATTGATGGAATTATGTTCATACGTGACAACGTATAAGAAATTTTTAATATTAGAATTATGATCTGCTAATTAACGTTTCTGTTACCTTTAGAAGAGCTGAAACAACCGTTTTCTGTTTGCTAAAGGCCCCAGCTCTGACTTCTGCTGCCTCGATCAACTTCCCAATAAGAAAACTCATCAATATTCTGTAAATTAAGCTCCTTCTTCGAGCTATTCATGACCAGCGTCTTCAGCAAACATAAAGCAACGGGTTTATGATGCTGGGAAACAGGAGCATCTCACTGTAATACATTCTGACACAAGTAGAGGAAGAGAGAGAGAGAGAGAGAGAGAGAGAGAGAGAGAGAGAGAGAGAGAGAGAGAGAGAGAGAGAGAGAGAACAAGACTTTCATAATTATGTTAGGTCAAGAGGATGTTTGAATTATGCTCCGTAATGAGTTTTTTCCGAGTTTTTCAGAGAAGTGTTTATTCTCCTCTTAATCATTTTTCTTGAGTCTTACTCCTTTCAGCTAAGAAAGAAAAATGTGTTTTTGCAGGCGATGGTAAGTGGAGAGATTTTCTTAACAAGAATAAATAAATACAAAATTCTGGAATTTCCTAATAAAGGGTGAAGGCAAATCACAAAAGCCCTAACCCTAGGGGTTCTTAGTCAGGGGTGCTCGCACCCCTAGGGGTTGCAAAGCCGGTTCCTAAGGGGTGCTAGGATGCCTATGAATAATTAAAGCAAGATGTATTTTTATATACGCATGTTACTTCTTTCTGCAACAAAATAAAAATAAAATAAATAATAATAATAATAATAATAATAATAATAAATAATAATAATAATAATAATTATTATTATTATTATTATTATTATTATTATTATTATTATTATTATTATTATTATTTATTTTTTTTATTTCATCAATTCAGTGGGTGCGAGAACTGACTGGTGATTTGAAAGGGGTGCATGCATTGAAAAAGGTTAAGAACCACTGTCCTAACCTAATCCAAATTTGGCCTTAATATTACTATCACAGTAGCCTTCACATTCAAAGTATTGCCATCTTCTCGACTGCACATGATCTGTTATATTTTATATATATATATATATATATATATATATATATATATATATATATATATATATATATATATATATATATATATATATATATATATATAGTGTGTGTGTGTGTGTATATATATATCTATATATACGTATCGATGTATAATTGTCTATGTGGTACTGAGAAAAATAAATACATGTTAGGGAATATACATAAATGTAAAAATAAAAATAAATGAATACATGTTTATTTTACTGAAGGACAAAACAGATTCTTGAATATATTATTGGAGACAAATGCCATCCTGCGAAAAGTGTATGATGAAATACAAATACACTCCACTCTGTTTATTGTCATATTCGAGAAACGTGACAATAGCAAAATGTATGAAATGTTAAGTAGTGAAAAACGTAGAAAAATGAAAAGATTAAACTCCGATTCCATTAACCGGCTTTCTCGGGTCAAAAATGCTAATGAATTTTATTTCATGCTTGCATTTTTAACTTACTTTTTACATTAGAAATACACAGAAATGTTATTGGAGAATCCAGAAGAAACTGAAGTACTGAATATCAACAATATTTTTAAGTGAAAGTTCTAAAATGTCACTTAATTTAAAAACTGACGAAAACTTTTTGTACCCGATATTATTAAGGAGGTAATTATCATTTACAATTCGTGTTGTGGTTGCAAACGAATATAGAATTTCAAAATAGAGCTTTCTAGTATATAGAATTTCAAACTAGAGCTTTCTAGTATATAGAATTTCAAAATAGAGCTTTCTGGTATATTGAATTTCAAAATAGAGCTTTCTAGTGTATAGAATTTCAAACTAGAGCTTTCTAGTATATAGAATTTCAAACTGGAGCTTTCTAGTATATAGAATTTCAAACTAGAGCTTTCTAGTATATAGAATTTCAAACTAGAGCTTTCTAGTAAATAGAATTTCAAAATAGAGCTTTCTAGTATATAGAATTTCAAAATAGAGCTTTCTAGATTACAGTGGTTCTTAACCTCTCTATTAACATGCCCCCTCTGAGAGTTGGTCCTTCCCGCCACGCCACCCCCCCCCCCTTGCATCTGTGAGTAAAATTCCCTCCCAGATTTATGAAGGTAAATAAAAAAATATAGACAAAGAGAAGGTGTGTTTATTCTTTTGGGAATAAATTAGTGAGATACTTAACACTGCTTCTTAACGACTCTTGTTAGGAGAGTAACGAATATAATTAGAGAATTTTTAACTTTTCCCCAGGGCTCGCGTCCCCCTTGGAAATTGCTGACGCCTCGCCAGGTTGTGAACCACTGTTCTAGAAAGAGGAGAGAGCATAACTGAAAGTTCCTAGCTTTGTAAAGAAACTTTTGGGTTATATTAGACACTGATTCATATTATCTGTAAGTAAAGGGATGAACACGTTTGATGAACATGTAAGACATATCCCTCAGTGGTTTTAACCTTTCATAAGTGGAGGAACAGGCATATCGCATAATCCAAAGTAATTTTACGAACTAGAAATTATAAATACAGTAGAACAGCAAAATTATATTACTTTTTATATATTATATATAATATGTATATATATGTATATGTATACATATGTATATATATATATATATATATATATATATATATATATATATATATATATATATATATATATATATATTATTTGTTCATCAGTTGTGACACGGTAGTATATAGATCATAATTAAGATGCTCGCATGTGTACCCGCTATGTATAGCAGAACAATAAATTAAGGTAATTGTCATTTTTATACGCATTTTATAGGCTTCCCGAAAACTCGCGTAACGATTATGCCATTACCTATTTTATAGCATTTTATAGCCATTATATTGACAGCACACATTACTTTTATATTTTCCTGCAGTACTTTTGTATAGCGCTGAATCGACGAGACATCTGACGATATTTTTCGTAAATGTTTTCCGAGATTCCTAATTAAAGGGCTAATTCACATTATACCATCACGTCACCGACACGTCACGTCACGTTACCGTCCCGACATCAGCCGTGACTTGTATTCACACTATCCATCACTGTCCCGTTCGGCACCGTCACGTCACGTCACGTCACGTCAAAATATTCTTTCCGAGAAAACGTGTCGTGATGTGACGGTGGATGCCGTGTGCTTGATGGTTACGTGACGTGACGGTGTGAACAAGTCCATTTGATTACACGTAAGAAATTCTCGCGTACTTTGACGTGACGTGACGTGACGTGTCAGTGACGTGATGTTATAATGTGAATGGACCTTTATGAGTTGAATAATTATCTTCCTATCGATTCTGTTTTTGTTCCCTTTGTAGAACGCCGAGCGATTATTATGTGTAATTAGGAATATATCGCAATTTTGTCATTTTGAACTGTTAGTTCGTTTTTATGGGGTTTTAAGCTTCGTAGTAATTATTCCTGTAGTGCGCTTAAATTCTGGGAGTGGCTAAGGATAAACGTGCTAAAACTACATAGGTATGTGTAAATATATATGTGTGTGTGTGTTAATAAGTATAATGGAGTGGGTTAGGTCCTTGATCAATCATAGATAGGAATGCAGAATTGCTCTGTATATTAATTTGAAGTATAATGTTTGCAGTGAATATATATATATATATATATATATATATATATATATATATATATATATATATATATATATATATATATATATATATATATATATATCTTTGTCTCTCTTGACCTTTACGTTTCCGCTTCCATTAATAGTTAATGGCCTTCTCTGTTTTTCTTACTGTAACTTAACAACATATATATATTAAAGTACAACTTTTGTTTTTCATCTCTCGGTTTCACTTCACACACACACACACACACAGAATCGGTTTCACTTCACACACACACACACACACACACACACACACACACACACAGAGAGAGAGAGAGAGAGAGAGAGAGAGAGAGAGAGAGAGAGAGACTCGTTAAAGTAATTACACTTAATTACTCTTGAGATCTTCCCTAACAACCACTTCGCCTGACAAGTCCTTTTCCCTATTAATCTTGCAAATTTTCACATTGCATAAAAGATTCCATATATCAATCTTAATTCCCCACCATATATCATTTTTTTCTGAACCCCTTTTCTCTTCTGAAATGAAATTGGAATGACTTTCACCTTTTATCTGTTACTGATTAGAGATACATTGCAGTTTATGAAGGTTTCAGGGTCATTAAAAGGGAGGTTGTCCCATAGCCTTACTATTGTCAACTATCAATGTATGTAGGATTTAATGTCATTATATTAATAATTGTGATCATTATTTTTCCCGACAGTGGGTGACTTTTCATTTGTACTCACATTTTCACCGCTTTGTTTCTGACTTAAACTTTGATCTATTTTAAATTTCTCTTCAACGAAGTAATGGTCAAATATGCCTCCAGCTACGCCTCTTTTATATCATTGTAATTATCGGCTGGCTTCTCTAGCAGTTGTTTTTCATTGCCGATTCCTCTTTCAGTTGCATATTTATTTATGTGAATGGGATCTGCCGGGTGGACGAAAGGAGATTTGAAAGGACATTCATAAATCAGTGATTATGTCATATATATACATTATATATGTGTGTGTGTCTGCGTGTCCGTGTATTTATACACATATATATGTATATATAGATATATCTTTATTATTGTGTGTATATATAATATATATATATATATATATATATATATATATATATATATATATATATATATATATATATATATATATGCACGTTGGCACGTATGCTTCAGTGCACGAATTGATAGTGGTTTGCATTTACACATGCAAGTATGGATGCCCGCCATAACTGCCATCATCATCATTATTATCATCATCATCATCATCATCATTCATTATCACCATTCATTATCATCACCACCATTCATCATTCATCATCATCACCAATTATCATTCATCATTCATCATCATCACCGCCATCATGATCACCATTCATCATTCATCATCATCACCGCCATCATCATCACCATTCATCATTCATCATCATCACCATTCATCATCATCACCATCATCTTCTCGGAGTAGATTTGAGGCAGATCCTCGGCGGCATCCATCACCTTTAAACCATCCTGTTATCTGATCTTCTTCGTTGTTCCAAGGGCTTTCCTACAGTTCATCAATAATTCAGCTCTTCCCATCCGCCCGGTTTCTTGCGATTCAACTTCCCCTTATTTGCGTCTTCAACGCTCATTGCAATTGAGACTCAAAATCTCACTGTTATTCTCTTGTTCTTGTATCTGGTCGTATGAATTTCATGTCTTCAGATCGGAGGTAGTGACGGCTTTCGTGTTTCTTGATTGAAATCATCTGTTTCTAATGGACGTGCGTATTCTTTGGTTCATCTTCTGAATAATAATAATAATAATAATAATAATAATAATAATAATAATAATAAATTGAATTTCAAGTCAGTGGATACTGTGGGTTTGTTCTAAATGAATATGGTTCATCTTCTGAATAATAATAATAATAATAATAATAATAATAATAATAATAATAAATAATAATAATAATAATAATAAAATTGTATGTCTTTGTCAGATAATTTATTTTTTTTGTATAATAATAATAATAATAATAATAATAATAATAATAATAATAATAATAATAATAATAATAATAATAATAATAATAATTGTATGTCTTTGTTAGAAAATTTATTTTTGTATAATAATAATAATAATAATAATAATAATAATAATAATATAATAATAATAATAATAATAATAATAATAATAATAATAATAATAATAAAATTATATGTCTTTGTAAGATCATTTATTTCTTTGCATAAGTATTTTTTCGTATATTTGGTGAGTCGTCTCAGGAGATAACATCTGTTTCATTATCATAAATACTTTGTAATTAGGTGTGTTATAAATACGCTAGATTTAATATCAGGAAGTATTGCGAAGTATAACAGTACATTATACGAGTAATTACAAAGGTAAAAAAAAATTGTGAGTAGCTTTTATTATTTTAAACGATTCATTTCACTAGTTTCTACTAACTTAATTATGAACAAGGAATTCCAGTTCTTTGCAGTTCCGTAATTATACTTTCGCGTGTCTTGCGCCAATAACTCACGTGGTTAAAGATTCAGTACAATCAAAAGTAACAGAAATTATGCTTTTCACTAATTGATCTTGCAGTATTAATGATCACGTAGCATTTGCAAAGAAACACTCTCTCTCTCTCTCTCTCTCTCTCTCTCTCTCTCTCTCTCTCTCTCTCTCTCTCTCTCTCTCTCTCTCTCTCTCTCTCTCTCTCTCTCTCACTAACTGCTTGGTTAGGACACAGTATTTTTTCTAGAAGTAAATGAAATAATAATAATAATAATAATAATAATAATAATAATAATAATAATAATAATAATAATAATAATAATAATAATGAGGTCATCGTGCTGCCCGTGCCCACTTTAATTAAGCAGCCCACTTTTTTTATTGGTGGACCAGAAGGAAAACACTGACGAAATGTGTTGGGCATGTTTTCGTGAGTTTCTTGCCCTAATTTTGTTCACGCAAGGTCCCAACACCTTAGAATCTTCTTTATTTTTATTTGAAGATTTCTGTTGTCAATAGGAATTTTCGCAAGACCTCCCTGCAATGTCAGGGCAATTATATGTGCAATCGAGTGAGTTCTTGTGTATAGTTATGTAAAGTTCTTTTCTGTAGTTATATAAAGTTCTTTTGTGTAGTTACATAAAGTTCTTCTGTGTAGTTAAAGTTCTTGTGTATATTTGTATAAAGTCCTTGTATATAGTTATATGAAGTTCTCGTGTATAGTTGTATAAAGTTTTTGTGTATAGTTACATAAAGTTCTTGTGCGTAGTTACATAAAGCTCTTGTGTATATTTATATAAAGTTCTTGTATATATAGTTATATAAAGTTCTTGTGTATAGTGAAAGTTCTTGTATATAATTACATAAAGTTCTTGTGTACAGTTATTGAAATGTTTCAGTGGAAAATTAGGAAAGATTTGTAAAAAAAACTTTCTGAGGATTCAGTTTCCAGTAATATCCTTTTCCCCTCCCGTTGATTGAACTGAAGAACTAGGGAGAATGTTTCTAAGGGGATGGCATTCAGCTGAAGCCTTAGGAAAAGTTTAGAAAGAAACGACGGAGTGCCAAGTTCTTTCGTGCAATTAACGCATCTCCGGGGCACAAAGTAAAACAAAGTATAAACTAAGTAAGATGGCCTTGGTGGGCTGCTCTTCGTCAGATCTACAGTAAATAAAGTATTCAAGTCGCGTTGGTTGTGTTGCTAAATCATCTTTTAGTTTATTTAGCAAGACCCTTCCTTTCTCATTTATATTTTGATGTTGCTGAAGACACTTATATTCGCAAGTTGAACAAACCATTGCTTGCAATGTCGAGCAAGTTATGGCTTATAGAGTAGGATTCAGTTCTGTCAGACGCACGATTGAGCCAAATTAAGAAAACGAAATCGGTGATTTTAACGCTAAAAAGTATTTTTATTTTTGAAGGTACATTGGATCCGTTCTCTTTTCATCCAATAATTGCCCATCATTTGGATGTTGACAGAGGTTCTCTAGAAGCCTTCAAGTATTCAAACTCCAAACAATTTGGATACTCCCAAAACCTATCATTTAGAAGAGTCAACAGATTTCCCTCGAGACATCGTAATATAACAGAGTTCACAAGTTTTTTTTTTTTTATGGAAATCCACGAACCCAGGCAAAGGAGACCTGAGGTAATTTTTCGTCTGGATTTTGTTTGTTTATCGGGAAGCGAATAATCAAGAATCAGTCGCCTAATTACCTCCAGTCGCCGTTCCCATCGAATGCCCCCCCCCCACCATCTTGAAGGACTACGCCCGAAAAAAAAGAAATCCTACCACTGATATGACGAAGTCCTTGATTGTCTTTGCATCCCGAAGGACAAACAAGGATTAGACGGTTATTGACTGGGGGAAGTTTTTTAAGACAATTACCTCGAGGAGTCTAAGAGAGAGAATTTTTATTTGGGAAGTTGGTTTCTCATTAAGGAGAGTTGCATCTTGAGGGAAAAGCTCTCAGGCTGCCGAGTGGGGAGCAGGATTCGCAGATTCGTAGAGCATAATGATTCACAGAGAAGAAAGATTCGTATATTCTTCGAGAAGAAGGATTCATAGAGGAGAAGAATTCGTAGATTCGCAGCGAAGTCAAAATGAAACAAGTGAAAAAGGCGCCGAAGTTTCTTCGGCGCAGCCGAGTTTTCTGTACAGCGCATAATCAAGACCGCCGAAAATAGATGCATCTTTCGGTGGTCTCGGTATAATGCTGTATGAACAGCGGCCCATGAAACTCTCAGCCGGGCGTGGTGGCCTATGTTGTTGCGTTGCCAAAAGCGCGATCATGGCTAACTTTAACCTGAAATAAAATAAAAACTACAGAGGCTAGAGGGCTGCAATTTTGTATGTATGATGATTGGAGGGTGGATGATCAACATACCAATTTGCAGCCCTCTAGCCTAAGTAGTTTTTAAGATCTGAGGGCGGACAGAAAAAAGTGCAGACGGACAGACAAAGCCGGCGCAATAGTTTTCCTTTACAGAAAAGTAAAACCACGAAGAAAAAAGTAGATATGACTTAGTAAGGAGTAAGCAATAAAATTTAAAATGAAGATGAAATTGAGTACAAATTAGAGAGAGAGAGAGAGAGAGAGAGAGAGAGAATAACGAAGCATATTATGACCATAGCTTTGTCATTGTCATCAGGACAAACAAGAGCATAATTACTTGATGCTTCTTGCGAGAATGCCCTCCCCTCCTCAATCCCTCGTATCTCCTGCATCCAATTCGCGAAAAATGATTACCCATTCAGTCGGAGACTAAGGTCATTAAGTGACCCCTTCTTGACCCTTCTTATTCCCCCACGTCGAAACAGAACGCAAATGCAGAGTGCACGAGTGACCTTTATATTGGATTAGATGCGCGCCATAGATCCTGCCGTTGGGAGGAAATACGAAATTGGGATGTTTGCAGATATCGGGGAATTGTGGGATCTGCATATCATAGGAGATCGTTTGAGAGTAGACTAGAGCTTGTTTCTTCTTATCTGTTGCACTCAATTGCTTGCTACTGTTTAGCTAAAGGAAAGCGTTTAGTAGGTCAAATCGATTCCAGAAGTATTTTGTGTTGTTGAAAATGGATATTAAATCTTAAGAATAAAAATCTAGTTGATTCTTAATCTCTGGAAAATTCAATTCATTTTAGAATTCCGGGACACTTTTGGTTACTCAGATATAATGTCTGCAGTTGCCAAGGGCTACAAATCATAAAAAGATCCATTTAAGTCAAGTTCCATGTATCTGTAAAGTCCCCGGTTTTATTGTTTCAGCAAATTGGTTTTTTTTAATGTTTCTTTTTGTAAGTAATGAATTTTTTTTTTTTAATTTAAGTTATCACCTTTAATGGGAAATAAACCTAAATAGAATTTCTTCACAGTGAAGATGTTTTCTGTTTTAAATTTCATTCCACGGCTAAATGGGAATGACTGAGAAATGGCAGATGGATTTTAAAATATGATCCATCTTTTGTTCAGAAAGATAAAAAAAATATTAGCTCTCTTTCCAGGTGATGAGAGAAATGCCACTGAACCAAAACAAATCAAGACGCAGGTTTATTATAGATTTCTCGACAATATTGTTGCTTCAAGGCAATAACTATGCTTCCCTTTATCTAAGAGAGTTTATATTCTGATCTTTAAGAGAAAATGAAAAAAATGATTGTCTGAATGCAGCTTTGGACAGACTAAATTTATTGATGTTCATGGATTACGTGATTGATTGATTGCTTTGGAAGTAAAAGTTGGGGTATAGTAAGTTGAGGTTTAATTCTAAAATTAGGCTTGGCACTTGGAATCTTTGTTTAGAAAGATTTTCTATACTTTTGATATTTTTGGTGGTCTTAATTACGTTGGAATGATATGTTTTTTTATCATTTACAAACGTATATATCTTTATATATTATATTATTATTATTATTATATATATATATATATATATATATATATATATATATATATATATATATATATATATATATATATATATATATATATATATATATGTATGTATATAATCAGTCTGTGATTGAGTTTTTAACATTATTCACACGTATCTAGTATCTAAGAATCTATAATGTCACGTTCATATTTTTACAGTTAGACAATATCTATGGTTTTCATTTTAATACTATTTAACTTGGTATCTCACCAGAATTCTTGTAATAGACTATACCTCGGATTGCTCGAATCTCTATTCCTCTGTCGCTCACTAATTCATGCATGGTGAAATGTCTGCTTTGCATAAGAATATGCTCCCTCCTGAAAGCAGATTCCATTCACTCAGCACTCAGCCGAACTTCAACTATTGACTCTGAAACTCTTTCCCTGCCATTTGTGTGTGTGCAACTGATTGACCTTCTTTTTCTTCCCACGGCAAGATTGAAAACTTTCCATTCAACCCCAAAGTTTCCATCGACGGATTAAATTTGCAAACTTCTGGGCGATAGCGAAGATTCCGGCGAAGGGATTTCTTTTTTGAGGGAAACTTATCCGCTATTTTCTGCTGATACGGCGAAACTAATTTGCCCCGATGCTGGACGATTGGCGACCCCCCTAATTGAATTCCAATAGGAGGGAAAACGGTCGATCTTTGGAGAGATTATTGTAAGTTATTCTCGTGTGGAGTTATATATATATTATATATATATATATATATATATATATATATATATATATATATATATATATATATATATATATATATATATATGTGTATATATATATATATATATATATATATATATATATATTTATATATATTTATATATATATATATACATATATATATATATATATATACACACACATATATATGTATATATTATATTTATGACAGGATATTATCTTTTGCCTCATACAGAAATATCTTTCATGTTTTTGGTGCCACACTTTTGCATAACAGCTTTTAAGTGCCTCTAAATGATAATCGTTTTGGTATGACGATACAATCCTATATAATAAGACACACATTTAGAAATCTTCCTGTCACAAATCCAATAAAGCAGGTTGAAGTTACCTTGGTTCAAACTTTCAGGACGTTGTTTTTACGTACCTAAGGTCGGACTTGCCGCGTGGACTATATATATATATATATATATATATATATATATATATATATATATATATATATATATATATATATATATATATAAATTAAATTACCATAATTTTGACGGTACGGGCAAACTAGTCTGTATTATAAATCTTAATTAAATTCTCTTAATGACCTGGATTTTAAAAATAATTAAGGTTCCAATAAGAAGCTGAAACCTTGCAAGATGGCGTAATATATCCGTAGTACATCACTAACCCCGGCTTAAAAAAAAAAAAAAAAAAAAAAAAACCTAGAATCCAGTTATGATAATTATAGACTGAATTGTAGAACCTTTCCCCTAAAAAAAAAAAAAAAAATAAAGACTTTCATTTGATATTCTGAAAGTAAGGGAATAAATTTTTTATTTCTAAAGGTCGGATGTCGTAAAATATTTATTACTTCACCCCTTTTTGTATTTGATTTAGATAAAGGTAGACCAAACACTCAACTCGTATAAAATCTCAGACTCTGGCGAATAGTGGAATAGAAAATGTGCTGTCGTCAGGGAATATATATATAACCAATTATTTAATTTCGCTCACCCAGTGAATCAGTCGCTACGTTCTCGAATGGGAAAATGAATGCCAAAAACTGATTTTCCCCAAAAGAGTTTTGCCTTTTCCACCTTGGAGATTTTTAATAAGTAATATGACACAGTATTGTATATGAGCAATTGTATTTTCCCAAAGAAAAAAGGGGTAAAAAAAAAAAGAGAGTTTTCGACCGTTTGCACAACGATCCTCTTACTTTTTGAACACTTTTTATTTTGGAAAAAATACAATCGATCAGATACATTACTGTGGCTGTTTACTGATTATTTCCGGTAAACATTATAGTGTTGCACCATAGTTGGAGATTTGTATATGACCCACGAAAGCGGGCGGAAGTGGGGTGGGGGTGGGGGTGTGGTAAAGTAAAAGATGGCCTTTCTGTTCATCTGTTGCTTAATTTATCTCTTTAATAAACTGGTATATTAGATGTCGGTTGATATTACAAAGGCTTCAGATACTTACACGCAATTCTTGTTTCATTTTGCGTCTTCTCTTTTCTCGTTAGTGAAATTGTGTCTCTGTCGCTTTCATTTCTTCTACCTTTCCTGCTGAGGGATTTCTTGTTAATGGACTTTTGTATCTGTCTCTTATTTCTTATTCAGTCCGACATCAGGATCAGTAGAAGAGAGAGAGAGAGAGAGAGAGAGAGAGAGAGAGAGAGAGAGAGAGAGAGAGAGACCATTCCTAAATCCCAGGATGGAGTCAGTGAGAGAGAGAAAGAGAGAGAGACACCATTCCTTAACCTTAGAATGAAGTCAGAGAGAGAGAGAGAGAGAGAGAGAGAGACCATTCCTTAATCCCAGAATGGAGTCAGTGAGAGAGAGAGAGAGAGAGAGAGAGAGAGAGAGAGAGACCATTCCTTAACCTTAGAATGGAGTCAGAGAGAGAGAGAGAGAGAGAGAGAGAGAGAGAGAGAGAGAGAGAGAGACCATTCCTAAATCCCAGAATGGAGTCAGTGAGAGAGAGAGAGAGAGAGAGAGAGAGAGAGAGAGAGAGACCATTCCTTAAGAATGGAGTAGAGATGAGAGAGAGAGAGAGAGAGAGAGAGAGAGAGAGAGAGAGAGAGAGAGAAAGCTACTCCTTAACCTCAGAACGGAGCCATAGAAATCACAGTGAGCCACGGCTCCCGTGCGGCTCTTTCTCCTCCGCCGAGAACTTTTTAGTAGTCTGGCTATTAAAGCGACGTTTGAGGATCCATTGCGGGGAAACCCCGAGGAATATTTCGAAACAAAAGTTCGATAATGATCCTATTTGACCAAGTTCGAAGTTCTAAGGTCCAGAGGACGCGAGGGCTTTGATGTCCCGTTGCTTAGGGTTAGGGGTTCTGTTCATATCCTTTATGAATTCAGTTTTGACGTCTTGATGTTTCTTATATGATGGTGATGATGGCTCCCGGTGAGAATAATGGATGTGGTAATTTGGGTTGGGGTGGGAGAATGGTTGGTGCGATGTTGGTATCGTGTTCATTAACAATCCACAGTTATATCAGTAAATTGTATTGTTGATAAAAGTTTGAGACCGCAAAATAAATTGGTATCATGTTTTATCCGCTTGCAGAAATTTCTATTAAATGAACAGATAATATAGCATCTCCGATTTTGTCCTATTTAACTCATTATAATGTATTTTTGGACATTGTTTAAATGGCATCCAATGGGTTATACTAATGTTTTAGAAATACCCGGAAGATGGCTATTGTCTGACGTTTTTTATTATAATATGTTTGTTCTCAATAAGGTCCGAAATGTTATCAAGGGTATTGTGACAAAATGTTTAATAGTTTCGTCTCCTAATTTTCATAAAACATCATTAGATCACATCGCTGCCTCTTACGCTTGACCAGAAGTCAGTTCGCCTGTCAATTTAACTTCCTTAATCTTTCGCCATTAACAAATCATTGCCGGAAGCAGCTGATTCTTTCTCCTCGTCAATATCTTTTGATTTTGTTCCGTCATGATGTGGTCAAGATGAATGAAAGAAATAAAAAAAAACGCGTCTTAGAAAAATGGTAATAGAGAAGTACAGAAATGTGGCCATTAGCTTTATCGCCAAGAACGTCCTGTGAACGAAGTGTAACATTTAAGAAAATGAGTTTTTTTGCTGATACTTAATGTTCTTTTGATTTGTAAAGCAACACTCCATTCTGAGACGAATATATACTCCGCATAAATCCATAAAGGTATTCAACTCAGCTGGTGCGCAATTATAACTGAGGTACAGTGACAGATATGCGTTTGTTTGCGCGTATCTCCTCTCTTTCTCTCTCACTGTATGTGTGTTTGTGTGTGAGATCATGTTTGTTTAAAAATGTTGCCGCAAGTTTGTGTTTGAACCTCCCAAGGGTTATTTACAATATTGCTTTGTTTCAATTTAAAACCTTGTATTTCAAGATACAAATTTATGTTGACAGCTACAATATTGTAAAGTAATAAACAATAACTCATTTTTAATTACACATAATTGTGAAAGTGAAGAGATATATATATATACTGTATTTTGACCCTAAGTACTATAATTCATTAAATACAGGTTATTAGCTCTCGATTATTGCCGACTTTTTCCCATAAGAAATCCCGTAGGGGTTAGTGCCGTCAGTGCACCTCATGCAGTGCACTGTAGGCATTACTTAAGGTTCTCTGCAGCGACCCTTCGGCCCCTAGCTGCAACCCTTTTCATTCCTTTTACTGTACCTCTGTTCATATTCTCTTTCATCCATCTTACTTTCCACCCTCTCCTAACAAAACCTCTCAAAACCTTTTTACTGTCAATTTCTGTGTCAGCGCTGAATGACCTCATAGGTCCCAGCGCTTGGCTTTTGGCCTAAATCCTATATTCCATTCTATTAAGTAAAGTCTGCCTTCGTAATGGTTGTCAGCGCGCGTGATAATAATTGCCAGGAACCCGAAAGGAGCTTAGGAATTAGAGTAGGAATTAGTGAATATGACCAAGTCCCGCCTCATTGTTGCCTCAAGAGGCACTCTGGCAATTAAGCCATTTTACGACCGCGGATATGAAAACAATAAATCCTAAATCCGTGTCCATTCCGCTGCTTCGGAGGGCTTTAATTGCTTCATTGCTCTTCTTCCCTTTTTCTATCGGGTATTGAATGAGCGTAATCAGGTCTCTTTTCCAGCCTTTTTTTTTTTTCCTTTTGAATCTCGGAGCGACTTTTCGTATATGCTGGTATTTGGCTGCGTTTTATATTCGCGAGGATTCTTACTACGTTTGAGAGATGACTGAGAGAATGAAAAAGACTATTGATTGTTTCATTGTTCGTCTCTCATTAGCTTTCATTGTTAGTTAAACCAATAGCACTGGTATGTGGTCTCTCGTTAGCTTTCATTTTTAGTTAAAACCACTAGCATTGGTATTTTCTGGATTTTATATTCGCGAAGATTCTTACTACGTTCGAGAGATGACTGGGTGAATGAAAAATCTCTATTGATTGTTTGTATTGTTCGTCTCTCGTTGTTAGCTTTCATTGTTAGTTAAAACCACTGGCATTGACATTTGTCGTTTGTTTTCTATTCACGGAGGTTCTTAAAGCGTTTGAGAGATGACTGAGAGAAAGTAATCTGAGAGAATGTAATCCTCTTTTGATTAATGATGTTATTTTGTTTTCATTGTTGGTTTTCCTAGAATTCCTTAAACCACAAACGTCACTTAATATCAATTCCGTTTTGGTTTAGTTACTGACCTGATAGGACCTGGTTGTTCTGTAAGGGACTCTGACCTTGAAATAGACAAGTTTCTCGAGTTCCGGAAGAAATAATTCAATGAGAGCTGTGTTGGGATGCCGCCATGTTTCCGTTGTATTACATTGGCGGTGGGAACGGGTGGGAATAATGGGGGGGGGGCTGGGGAGATGGTGGGGGGTAGGGCGATTGGAGGGTTGTAGCAAAGGTAAGAGTTAAAGACGCTTTTTGGCATTGTATTTCACTGTCTTTTGGAGTAATTAATATGTCGTGTATTTTGCTATATATTATTTCCATTTTTTTTTATTTTCCTTTTTTATGCAGTTATAAATTGTTATTTTCATAAATCTTCATTGTTACTTTCATAAATCTTCACTGATACTTTCATAAATGTTCATTGTTACTTTCATAAATGTTCATGGTTATTTTCATAAATCTTCATTGTTACTTTCATAAATGTTCATTGTTACTTTCATAAATGTTCATTGTTTGTTTTCATAAATGTTCATAAATGTTTGTTTTTCATAAATCTTCACTGTTACTTTCATAAATCTTCATTGTTACTTTCATAAATGTTCATAAATGTACATTGTTACTTTCATAAATGTTCATGGTTATTTTCATAAATCATCATTGTTACATTCATAAATGTTCAGTGTTAATTTCATAAATGTTCATTGTTACTTTCATAAATGTTCACGGTTTGTTTTCATAAATCTTCATTGTTACTTTCATAAATGTTCAGTGTTACTTTCATAAATCTTCACTGTTACTTTCATAAATCTTCATTGTAACTTTCATACATCTTCATTGTTACTTTCATAAATGTACATTGTTACTTTCATAAATGTTCACTGTTACTTTCATAAATCTTCATTGTAACTTTCATAAATCTTCATTGTTATTTTCATAAATGTTCATTGTTATTTTCATGCATCTTCATTGTAACTTTCATACATCTTCATTGTTAAATTCATAAATGTTCAGTATTATTGCAACTGCTTCTCATGTACCTTTTCCCTCGGAGACGCATCTTCTTCCTCGTGTCTCCCCAATTTTCCGCCCTTCCTCAAATTCCTTCCTCTTTTATATTCTTTTTTTTTTTTTTTTTTTCCCTTCCGTTCGCCTCCTCTGTTGACTGTTTCTTAAATAATTCCGTGTGATGTCCCGTTTTCATACCGGTTCCTCCTCTTCTTTGAAGTCGAGAGGAAGAAGTCTGATCCCTTGTCGCTCTCGTGTCTTCTTCTTGTTTTTGTTGTTGATGCTGTTCTCACAGTTTCGGGCAGATGCAGAACTGTTGGTTCCTTTTCAGGGAGATGAATTGGCCGGATCGTTGGCTCATTGCGTCTTCTTGCGTCGAAGAGTCTTCGAGGTTTTGTGGGGCAGGTATTTTTTTTGCCCTATCAATGCATGTCTCGGTTTTCATATGAGGTTTTTGTGTACGCTTCATTGTTATACTTTCAGGTCGCAGATACTCAGTGGGTAACTAAACATAAACACAAGAAGAAGATATATATATATATATATATATATATATATATATATATATATATATATATATATATATATATATATATATATATATATATATTATATATATATATATATATGTATTGCATAACAGTATGTAGTATGAAATGTGTATATATATTTACACACAGATTTACAAATGTGTGTGGGTGGAAAAGGTAATAAATATATATACTATATATTGTTTGATGTGCCGTTGGATCTAAGAAAAGATTTAAGGGTGGAAAAGGTAACATAAAAAATACTGGTCTAAGAAAAATCTGAAAAATGGTTCTTGAGAAAAAAAAGAAAAAACTGAGGCGAAGAGAAGCAAATGCAGAGAGGAAAGATAATGAGCAAATGGAGACAAGGTAATAAGATCTGTAAGACGACAAAGTTAAAGATTCTGATGGAGAGAGTTTGCATGATGAAAATTTAGCGCATTGTTAGTGGAGTTAGTATTTTGAAAACGTGCCGAATGTGGAATATAAAAGAAAGTTAGATAATTAATTGTGCAACAGTAGGAGGGTATGAGTGTTGATATAAGATTGCTGTTTAGGATGTAAGTAGGGTAATTGAAAGGTTGAAGTTTAAAAGCGCCAGGTGAAACGTGATTGAGAGTCAGACTCCATTATACAGTCTCTGAATGGAGATGGATTGGCGAATCAGGGAATTTAAGAAATAAATAAAAGTAATGGAGGTAACTGTAGGAGTTATAAAGGCATGCACTTGAGACTGTTCTGTAGTATTTTGATTAACTGAATAAGATGAATGACGGAAGGATAGCTAGGGGAAGAACAGTGTGGATTGAGACGAGCAAAAGCTTGTTTAAAATTCACATTGTGAAAGTTATTTGATAAGCTTGAGGTTAGGTGTGCATCAACCCAACAAGGGAGTATGGTGGAGTTGTTAAGACGCAGTGTAGAGTGTGCTGGGGAAGTATGGTGTAGAAGTAATTGTCACGAGCTATTAAAGGTTATTATGATGGACGTGAAACGTACATTAGAATATATGGGCTGTAAAGTGACGCCTTAAGTGTAAAAGCGTGTTGGAGAGAAGAAGGGTGTGTCAGGGCTCCATGATGTGATGGCGTGGTACAGGAAGCCTTAGAAAGGACATTGGATGTAAGTGCAAAGTTGAGGAATGAAAATGACTCATTTATTTAATTTTTGGAACTTCCATTGTTTGTCTGTAAGCTTTAGGTGTAAATTGTGTAAATGAGGCTAAATACATTATCTTCAAAGACATACTGGGAACTAGAACTCATTATGGGTCTACCTCTTCTGAGGGAAACCTTGCCTCATACAGCGAGAGAGTTCAATCCCAAAGAAGGGAAAGTTCAAGGTTCCCAAAGAAGGGAAAGAACAAGGTTCCCAGTGCCTTAAAATTGTGCCTCTGCTGGCCTATGAATTTTCACTGGTCCTTAGTCGACTGTGATGGGTTTCGGCTACCCTTGCAACCTCACCCTAAAACAAATTACTCATACATTGGAAGTTTAAAGTCTCTTTAGCCCAGTGTCTCTTCAAAGAGGGAAGGGTATGTATTTTTTTTCGTCATTTTTTCAAGAAAATGAAAAGAAACCTCTTGAAGGAAGCATTTCTTCCGGAGATGCAGAAGGTAAAGAGATTTAAAAAAAAAAGTAGCAAGCAATGTTGCTACAATTTTCTGTGACTCCCCCCCCCCCCCTTTTCTCTCTCTCTCTCTCTCTCCAAACACGGGATCCTCCCCAGGCACTTTTCGTGCATATCTGAAAACAGGAAAAATGAAAAAAAAAATGAAAAAAAGAGAGAAAGAGGAGAAAAGACGAGAAGATAATATCGAACGGAGATTCCTGTCCTTCTTTTGGGATGCATGAAAGTTTAATGCTGCTATTGTAGTGCCTCTTTTGGGAAGCAAAATGGCTTTCTTCGGGGAATTGAAAGAATTGGTCAGATTACCGTGGCTGTATCTATACACACACGCGTGTGTGTGTGTATGTGTGCGTGGAGGTAGTTGCTCCGGCGTTGCTGTCCAGGAAAAGTGATCATGTAACAGAAAGAGAACGTTTGCTTTTCGAAGACTCTCTCTCTCTCTCTCTCTCTCTCTCTCTCTCTCTCTCTCTCTCTCTCTCTCTCTCTCTCTCTCTCTCTCTCTCTCCAGGGGATTTATCAAGATTAAAGCTGTTCTGTTATTAATGCAGTAATGACCGTTATGTTGTATGTTCTCTTGAGTTACACTGTTGAGGAGAAACAGCTAAACACTCTCTCTCTCTGTATATATATACATACATACATATATATCTATATATATATGTATATATATATATATATATATATATATATATATATATATATATATATACACACATATACACACACACACACACACTAGCGGATCCATGGACAGGGCACCTGACCACGTGCCGCCCCCATGAAAAATAATGACAAAATATTAATATTGAAGGTTTAGGTAATTATAACATAAATGAGAAATATACAAACAGGAAAAAATTTTAAAAATCTATTATAGGATAATAAAATATTGAGAAAAAAATAACAATAATAATGATAACAATAATCTTAATGATAATAATAATGGATTCAGTGTATATATATATATATATATATATATATATATATATATATATATATATATATATATATATATATATATATAAATTAGTGTCCCCATTAAATTTTTCTGGGTCCGCTAGTGTGTTTATGTGTATTATATATATATATATATATATATATATATATATATATATATATATATATACAATATATATATATATATATATATATATATATATATATATATATGTATGTATATATATATATATATGTGTGTGTGTGTGTGTGTGTGTGTGTGTGTGCGCGCGCCCGCAAAGAATCACACGTAACTCGATAACTTATACTTCTCGGGGCCAGAAATCACCGAAGCATTTATAGTCCCTAGTAGCAGCGCGTTTCCATAGCATTAGGCGAGATCGTATTGCCTTCGGATCTTCGTCATCCCATCCCTCCTAGCCTCTTGTGAAATAGGAACCCGAAGAGAGAGAGAGAGAGAGAGAGAGAGAGAGAGAGAGAGAGAGAGAGAGAGAGAGAGAGAGCGAGCAATTGCTGAATGGAGGCAGCCTATGTGATTGGAGGACAAAGGACGTCGGGTATCAGGTCCTTTGTCTCCTATGCCTTTTATTGGGACGCCGAAGAATGGGCCTTCCTCTTAATGAAGCGGCGGAAGCACCTGGCGCATTAAATGCTTGCCGCCGCCGCCGCCGCCGCGCCGCTGCTTTCAAAAGGCGAAATTCCCTACCTCTTCGGTGCGTAGGGAAGTTGGGACGTTGGTTGGTGGTCCTGTATGTTTTTGGATGTTTCGGGTTTATGGCGTATCATTTTCCTATTTTTTTTTATATTGTTGTTTGTAGTTTTCTGTAAAAGAAAACTATTGTGCCGGCTTTGTTTGTCCGTCCGCACTTTTTTCTGTCCGCGCTTTTTCTGTCCGCCCTCAGATCTTGAAAACTACTGAGGCTACATGGCTGCAAATTGGTATGTTGATCATCCATCCTCCGATCGTCAACCATACCAAATTGCAGCCCTCTAGCCTCAGTAGTTTTTATTTTATTTAAGGTTAAAGTTGGTCATTATCGTGCGTCTGTTAACAATATAGACTATGCCACCACCGGGCCGAGGTTAAAGTCTCATGGGCGGCGGCTCATACAGCATTATACCGAGACCACCGAAAGACAGATCTATTTTCGGTGGTCTTGATTATACGATGTACAGAAAACTCGACTGCGACGAAGAAGCTTCGGCGCGCATTTTTTATTTGTTTATTCTTTTTCTTCATATTTTGTCCATTGCTACTTTGTTATCTATGTATTCCTTTTAATTCTCATAAAGTTAGGAGTAAGACTTAGTATATTCATGAATCTTAAATATAAAATGAAATTTAACAGGACAACAATTTCCTTATTCTAAATATGGCTAGAAATTTAATCAGGCATTGCAAATTTCGTGAATCTAAATATAACACGAAATTTAATCAGGCATAGGTAATTCGCGAATTAGATAGTAATTGAAATTCAGTAGTTCATACTAATTCGTGAATCTAAATATAACATGAAAATTTTATAGGGATAATTCTATGTATCTTCACAAAACGTCACAGTTCCGTGAGCGTATTGATAGCAGCGTGTCACTATACCCATAATAGCTTTATGGGTACAGTCGTGTGTAATGAACACATTTCTGTAATAGAACTTCGGATTATATCTGAGTGTTTGTGCGCATAGAAATGTATACAAATCGTTCTTAATACTATTATCGTTCTCCTAGTTTTAGTCTATTGTACCACAGTCTACTGTGAGTCCTTCTTAGTGTTCCAATTCATTTGCATATTCGTAGGGCCTCATTTAGCTTGATTGTTGGGACGTCTTCAACACTCTCATGTAAACTAAAATCCAGGCCTTATCATGAAAACACAAAATATCTCCTTTTAGTGTTCCAATTCATTTGCATATTCGCAGGGCTTCATTTAACTTGATTATTGTGACGGGTTCAGTACTTTTATGTAAACTGAAATGCAGATATTACAATTAAAACTCTAATCTATGAGTTGCTATTAAGATGTTTTCATATTTCTGAATGCTGTTTACTTTTAATAGATTTCTTTCTTGTTGACTTCCTAATCACAAATGGTTTACTCCTAAGAAGCTCTAAAGATGATGCCAGATTTAGGCTTCGGTAACTATCAATCTAGTTGTTAAACCTATTCAGTGTGTCCATGAAACGAGATTTTTAGGTTCCTCTTTAAAAACTTATATAAGGTTTTACCGACTCAAATCTCGTTTTAGTAATGCAAACGTTTTACAGATATCATGCAAATTACTTTTGCGAAATATGTAACAGAGAAAAGAGGTGATATTTTTATATGATTGATAAATCCGATAATAGTCACAATTCATTGGAAATGAAGATATGGAGACTGAATAGCAGCTTTTTCATGTGTTTTAGAGAAAAGTTGATTTTTTATTGATAGTTATTGCCCTTGGTAGAAGAGGTAGAGGTAAGCCAAAGGAGGCAAGGTTGAGGACAATGAGGCGGGGAGCAGGAGACGAGTATTGGGGAGATCTTGAGCAGTTAGCCCAGGACAGAATGTGGCGGCGTGAGTTCATCGAGGCCCTGTGCATGCCCGTAGGTGCCACAGGAAATTATTGATTGATTGATTCGCGATGAGAAATTTAGATTTAAAAGCTGAATTGAACTGATAGTTATTCGCGATGGGAAATTTAGATTTAAAAGCTGAATTGAACTGATAGTTATCCGCGATGAGAAATTTAGATTTAAAGGCTGAATTGAATTGATAGTTATTCGCGATGAGAAATTTAGATTTAAAAGCTGAATTGAATTGATAGTTATTCGCGATGAGAAATTTAGATTTAAAAGCTGAACTGAATTGATAGTTATTCGCGATGAGGAATTTAGATTTAAAGGCTGAACTGAATTGATAGTTATTCGCGATGAGAAATTTAGATTTAAAGGCTGAATTGAATTGATAGTTATTCGCGATGAGAAATTTAGATTGAAAAGCTGAATTGAATTGATAGTTATCCGCGATGAGAAATTTAGATTTAAAAGCTGAACTGAATTGATAGTTATTCGCGATGAGAAATTTAGATTTAAAAGCTGAACTGAGACGAGAAGGGTAAGGATTTAGGAGCTCTCAGAGCTGACTAAGCCTGGCGCCTTCACGCTCGGTAGTAGGATAATTCGGGCTTCCGGCTTTGGCGAATAATTTTCGTTTTATTAATTATTGATTAGATAGTTTTATCAGGTTCTTGGTCCTGTATTTCTTTTTATATTTTTAAGTATGTCGACGTTATAGGGGAGGTAAATGTCCTTATACCACCTCCCTTAAAAATGGGTAGTTTGTCTGCCAAGTAAATAATTTGATAAATAATTAAATAAATAGATAAATAGGTAATTAAATAAATGGATAAATAGATGATTAAATAAAATAAATTAAATAAAAAAAATAAATAAATAATTAAAATAATTAAATTAACTGGGTAGTCCCACTTCTTTAGAGGAAGACACTGAAGATGTCCCGACAACTGACAATAAACCAGAGATTTCTTAAGATTATGGAATAACGAAAGCAGGTATTATAGAAACTGAATAATTTATGGTTTACGAATCTGTACAATTAAATATTGTATTTCTGTGCTTAGGTGAGTGTTACCTGGCCACCTGAGAGGATTTAGAGTAGAATAATTACAGGTACAACCTGGGGGCATGACAAAAAAACCGGGGCTGGTGCAATACTAGTATACATCTCAGGAATTTTCTCCCGGGTTCCACAGTGAATCTGGTAAATTTAAAAGGAAGTTCTCAGTTGAGAGCAATAACTGTAAGGCGACTACTTAATAGCTAATGCAGGATGAAATGGAACTATATATATATATATATATATATATATATATATATATATATATATATATATATATATATATATATATATATATATATTTAGTATACGTTGAGTTTGTCATCCAATTACTGTTACTGCCCTAAAATGGAAGGCTGCAGTATCTGCAAAAAATACAAAACTGAGGAAAATGGTAGATACTGCAGTTTTCCCTTGCCTTACTACTGATTTGCAGATACTGCAGATGGGACCCCTAAATAAACGTGGAGGGCATTGAAGAATCATTCTGAAACTGCAGTAACTTGCGTATTAATGTTCCACGAGCCCAGTAGGTGGCATATCTCAGTTTCGAAAATTTTGCAGATACTGCATTATTCCATTTTATGGCAGTGTAGTTATTGGCATCACAATTTGTCAGAATCATATGATGACCGCTAAAACCAAACCTCCGATAATTCGAACAACTCCAATATGTGACTTAAAAGACTATTCAAGTTTTTTTTTTTAGTGGACGGATCCTGATCTCGCATCCTACCTAATAGACCAATTAAAAATGAAATGTGTAAATGTTCGCTGTTGGCATTCATGACTGGGCGAGGAATTCGTTAGCTGCACAGAACGCGGACCTTTAAACCCAAAATCTAATTTGGGACAGCTAGTGTTTATAATTGGGGGAAATAAAATATTTGATTGTTGGTAATTTGCAATAGCCGAATAATCTTACTGTTATACGATATGTTAGTGGCTTTATGACCAAACATTGGTATTTGCATGTATGAATATTAATGGGCTGTTTGTGCGTGGTCGCGCATTATGTGTTTATGTATATGTATATATATTTATATATATATATATATATATATATATATATATATATATATATATATATATATATATAATATACATGGATTTTGTTTTTATTTATATATTCATCACGATCCATATTTTCGTGATTCAGTTATACATACATGGATATGTATTTACTATATATATATATATATATATATATATATATATATATATATATATATATATATATATATATAAATATATGTGTATGTATATATGTATATATATATATTTATATATATACACAGTAGCATTAATGAATATAATAGAATAAAGGTGAGCTTTAGCAGCAATGTACCAATAATATTTTTTGTCCGATTTGCACGGGAGGTTACTTAATGAGTGAAATTCTCTTAGATGAGAAATGACTCAGCAAAAAATCCTATATTCATTTGCGCCCTACTTTTTTGTATCAAAGCGAGACTTCCAATTTTTTTTTACATTAATAGCCACGCATGAAATAAACACACACACACACACACATTGTATCAAAGCGAGACTTCCAATTTTTTTTATATTAATAGCCACGCATGGAATAACCAACACACACACACACACACACACACACACACACACACACACACACACACACACACACACACACAGCTTAAATAAATGAATAACGATGCTTACGCTAACAAACGCCATCATTCCGGAAAACGAACCACGAAAAAAAATAAAATCCGTAAGATTCCAGAAAAAAATTTCCAGCAAAATAAACAAAAATCCTTAAGATTCCAGAAAAAAATCATTTCCACCAAAAAAAGAATTCGTAAGATTCCGGAAGAAAATCATTTCCACCAAAAAAAAAAATCCCTAAGACTCCAGGAAAAGATAATTTCCACCAAAAAAATCCGTTAGATTCCAGAAAACAAATCATTTCTAAAAAGAAAAAAATCTAAAATTCCCCCCCAAAAAAAAAAATCCACAAAAAAATCCGTAAAATCATTTCCACTTCAAAAAATCCGTAAGATTAAAAAAAACTTTCCACAAAAAATCCGTAAGATTCAAAAATAATAATAATAATAATAATAATAGTAATAATAATTTCCACCAAAAAATCTGCAAGATTCCAGAAAAAAATAATTTCCCCCAAAAAACAACCGTAAGATTCGCCCCAAAAAAAAAAAAAATTCCACCCCAAAAAAACCGTAAGATTCCAGAAAAAAAAAAAATCATTCCCACCAGACATGCCAACCCAGTTTTTCCACGACCTCCCGAATGACGAATCCCTCTTGATTGAAAGTTCCTTTCGCTGCAAGTCTTCATTCGGTGGCTTCCTCTTCTTAATTAAGGAATCGCCTTAGATGTTCCACGCACGTGTATTCCCGCAATTTGGAATCGGGAATCTCGTGGCGTGATGTCGTTACTCTTCTCTTTCTCTCTTGATTTAATCATTGTTTGCTCTATTTACGCGTCCTCGTCGTTTTTGTTCACCTTTCCTTGTTCCAGCAAGACAAAAAAAAAAAAAAAAAAAAAAAAGGTTACCCGGATGTATTCGCTTTGTTGCGTGGCCGTGTTTTTTTGATGATGGCTCAAGATGTTTCATGTTATGTGTGTTCCAGGAAGTTAGACTGGAAGACTGGAAATTATTCACAGTGTCTGGTGATTGATAATGGATAAATCGAAAATAGATGAATGGGGATCGAAATAAAAAATATTATTATTATTATTATTATTATTATTATTATTATTATTATTATTATTATTATTATTATTATTATTATTATTATATTATTTTTATTATTAATTATTATTATTATTATTATTATTATTTTTATTATTTATTATTATTATTATTATTATTATTATTATTATTATTATTATTATTATTATTATTATTATTAAAATTGCTAAGATGTTACCATTTAAAAGGACTTTCCTATCTGATTAAAATTTCCATTTCAGCGCTAAATGACCTCTTAGGTTCCAGTGTTTGGCCTTTGGCCTAAATTCTATTATTCAATTCATATTGGGATCTTAGTCATTCATTGGTTAATCCTGAATATTTGTCATCCGTAAACCGACGTCGAATAATTAATGAAAAGCTTAAAAGTAAAGAATACTATTTATCTCAATCCCCCCCTTTCCTTCCTTACCCCTTACCCCTTACCCTTCCCCCCTACACCATTTTAATAATTCCTTAGAATTATGATCAATTCTGTCAAAAATTGCTTAATAAATGAAATTGTGTGGTCATTATTCTTTTTGTTTTTATCGTTAGATTTTGTTTAGGATATAACTTATAGTTATTGACTGCTAGAGTAAATTAGTGGCAGTGCCAAAAAGCATTTCAGTTTGTTTGACCTTTGCTCTATTGAATTTTATCCGAGTCCATGTTTACTCTGTACATAAATTGATTGAAATAAAAAACCCCGTGTCATGTGAATTATGTGTATATATATGTGTATGTGTGTATGTATATATAATATATATATATATATATATATATATATGTATGTATGTATGTATGTATGTATGTATGTATGTATGTATGTATGTATGTATGTATGTATGTATGTATATATATATATATATATATATATATATATATATATATATATATATATATATATATATATATATATATATATATATATATATATATGGACCTTTATCAGTATACATTGTATAAGTAGATTACGTTTTGCTATATACGCATCTTCAACTAGTTGAGGTGTATACTTTGTGTGCAGTAATACAAATTAATATTTTTCTTTTTCCTTTTCAGGTAAGTTTTACGTCAGGTCCCGGAGAATTAAAGGTACAGTAACGAAAGCTGACTTTACCACAAGGTACAGTATCCATTAATAAAAAAAGAATTCATTCATATTTAGGTTTACATAGGTCCCCTACGCTATTATCACGATCGCAGTGTTTCACTGAAGTAAAAGTATTTTACCAAATAGGTAGTTCTTGTGTTAAGTGTGCAGTAGTCATGCACGCGCATACACCCATTAGATTTTAATCAGAACGTTCATGAAATGAAACAGTGAATAAATGAAATTCGTACCCAAGGGTGGCGGTGGTAGTAGTACGATTTGCGAATGAATATTATTCGTGTTCAAATTTCTGTTGTATTTGTTGTTAGAGGTTTTGAGTTATGAACTTGCACAAGTTCTTTTATATGATAACTTTTTCCATGTCACATCATCACCTGTAATTAACCTTTAAATTATTATTATTATTATTATTATTATTATTATTATTATTATTATTATTGCTAGGAAATTCACCATCTCGTGAAAAACAATCTGTGTAATGAAAATCCACAATTATATAGTAATAGATTTTTTTAATGTATAATTGTGGATTTTCTTTACAGATTATTATTATTATTATTATTATTATTATTATTATTATTATTATTATTATTATTATTATTATTATTATTATTATTATCTATGTACCTTACTTGAAGGCTGTGTTATATTACCGAGCATTCTTATTAGGTATTTATATCTTAATTCCGTGAGGAGAGCTCAAAGTTTAACTTATATTTTCATCCGTTTCTCACTCAGACAAATTCATCGTCACAGATATTTAGGTCAAAACTTCTTGCACGCATGCAATTTAGCAGTGTAGCAGCTGTGACCTGGCTATAATTTTTTGCTTGTCAAATAACCAAGTGAGGAGGTATTTTTACGGCGTTGGCCGTTTTTCATTCTTATTGAACGTATCAGTCTTAATTTAGGTTTTATTAATTTTCTGTAAAAGAAAACTATTGTGCTGGCTTTGTCTGTCCGTCCGCCCTCAGATCTTAAAAACTACAGGGGCTAGAGGGCTGCAAATTGGTATGTTGATCATCCACCTTCCAATCATCAAACATACCAAATTGCAGCCCTGTAGCCTCAGTAGTTTCCATTTTATTTAAGGTTATATTTAGCCATAATCGTACCTCTGGCAGTGCTGTAGGTACCAACAACATAGGCCACCACCGGACCGTGGCTGAGTTTCATGGGCCGTGGGTAAGAGTTTTATGGGCCGGGCTGAGCACTCCACCTTACAGAAAACTTGGCTGCGCCAAAGAAACTTCCGCGCATCTTTTACTTATTATTATTATTATTATTATTATTATTATTATTATTTATTATTATTATTAGAAGGAGGAGGAACAGAAGTGGTGCTGGGAGAGTCATATTTTATGGATATTACCGATTATTTTTTCTTATCATGTTATCTCATGTATCTAGACTGCATGTATGTTATTGTCTCTACTTTGTATATTCCATGTATATGGCCTTAAGCTGAAATAAAATATATTATTATTATTATTATTATTATTATTATTATTATTATTATTATTATTATTATTATTATTATTATTATTATCAATTCATACCAAGTTCTCGCAATATACTTACGGCGCTTAGTTATTGTTCATTTCCGTAGCTCTCTTATTTTCCTCTTTTCTTATTTTGCATTCATTTCAGAGCAATGCATTTTAATCACTTTCTGTACCCTTCACACGTCATTTAACATTCAGTAATTATAGCTACTGCCGAAAGCTATTAAACAAATTGCCTACTCGATGTTTCTATTTGGTCTCGGCTTGAGATTGAGACGAAACCCTTGAGAAGTTATAATTCGAGTTGTAATTCATTCTGGTGACAGTTCGATTAAAATCTGACAAGCGAACATTTTAGGGATTATAGAATTCATCCCCCACCCCCAGTTTTTTTTATTTTTATTTTATTTTATTTGTATTTTTCATTTTATTTTATTTAATTTTTTTTTGCGTTGGACGCAATACTCACTTGTGATATTTCGAAACTACGCTTGGCAAAAACATTTAGATTGATAGGAAAGCTGTTTTCCTTTTTTTTTTTAATCGATATTTTTCCAGTAGCAAAAGGCTGATTCTTATCCCAGACAGCTCTGTTAAAAGGGAAGTTTTTTTTCTTTTCCTTTTAACTTGATATGAAGGAAAAGTTGCAGAGAAAGTTACTGACTCTCCTCCAGTTGCTTAATGCAATCTGAAGAGTTATCAGATTGAGTTTTGTTATCATTGGGAAGATTTTTTTTTATTATAACTTGGGATCTGCAAAATAAACTTTTTTTTTAATGCTTTTGCCTTTTCTGAATTTTTTGGGGGGTCGTTGGAAAGTATTTTTTTTTTATGACTTGGGGTCTGTAAGCTAAATTGTTCTATTTTGGAGAATACTTTTGTTTTTGTCTTTTTTTTTTCTTTGTCTACTGAGTAGCTAATTTTTTTTCAATGAGTTTGTTTAGTATATTTAGTCTTGTTTAATATATTTTGTCTTTTTTAGTATATTTTGTCTTCTTTAGTACATTTTGTCATGTTTAGTATATTCTGTCTTGTTTAGTATATTTTGTCTTTAGTATGTTTTTTTCTTGTTTAGTATATTTTGTCTTGTTTAGTATATTTGTCTTGTTTAGTATATTTTGTCATTAGTATATTTTTTCTTGTTTTGTATATTTTGTCTTGTTTAGTAGATTTGTCTTGTTTAGTATATTTTGTGTTGTTTAGTATATTTTGTCTTGTTTAGTATATTTTGTGACATCATTTATTTTTACTCTATTGCGAAATGGTCTTGAATTGAACAATCTTGTCTTTTGTTTCATTGTAAAATAATAATAAAATTGAATCCTTCTGTATTTTGTATTCGATCAGTCCTTTGTATGACACCATCAGGAAACAATATACGTAATTAAATCAGAGAATTTGAATTCATATTCCTTTTGCGATTTTTTCCACCACTTTCGAAAGCCAAAAAACTATGACAGTAAAATTGTAATAAAAAGAAAGTTAGTCTTAAACGAATCATTGTGTATTATTAATTTGATATCCAGTTTTTATAACAGTATCAGGAGAGAAAACTTGTAATTCTGTCAAAGTATTTGAAAGCCAAAAAAAAAAAAACTGTGACAATAAAATTGTAATAAACAGAAAGTTAGTCTTAAATGAATCATTCTGTATTTTTGATTGGATATATAATTTTTATGACATTACCAGGAGAGAAAACATGTAATAAAATCAAAGGAATTGAGTTCATATTCATATTCCTGTTCAGAATTTTGCCACTTCTGTTGAAGGCTCCAAAAAGTATGACAACAAAATCATAATAAAAAGAAAAATAGCCTTATACGAATCATTGTATATTTTTAATTGTATTTATGATTTATGTGACATATTTATATTCCTGTTCAAGTTTTTTGCCATTTCTTTTGAAAGCCCAAAAAACTCACAATAAAAAGAAACTCGTAATAATTCGTATGACACATTTATATTCCTGTTCAAGTTTTTGCCAATTCTTTTAAAAAATAATAATAATTGGTATGACACATTTATATCCCTGTTCAAGGTTTTGCCACTTCCTTTGAAAGCCCCAAAAACTCATAATAATTTGTATGACACACCCAAAAACTCATAATAATAATTTTTATGACAAACCCAACAACTCATAATGATTTGTATGACACTTTAATATTCCTGTTTAAATTTCTGCCACTTCTCTTGAAAGCCCCAAAAAGTATGACGATAAAACTCACAATAAAAAGAAACTTCAAAGACCCAGTACCGCCGAGTTTAAGTGATTAGAACCGCGATGGACGGAAAGCCGGAGTTTCCGAATGTACCCCGCAGGTAAAAGTTCATTGCGTATAGTTTAATGACCGTTATTAGGCATTAATTGGTTATTAGTGGGACAGCAACAGATAATTGCATTTTTTTTCCCCACCGTGTGGTCTGAAAACAGCGAGGTGTGTGTGTTTTTTTTTGCAATAACGTTTTCCAAAAGTGGAACATGAAGGAATATGTTTTGACATTGTTTTTTTATTTTAGGGTCATTATCAAGTTAAGTTGAAATAATTAGTCCACTTCACATCATTATTTTATTGCGTCAGATTTGTAGGCTATATTGGGAACGGCTGAGTTCACTTTTGTGCTAATTAACCACTTAGCTCTGAAGTATACACTCACATTCATATACATACACATATGTATATATGTATATACATATATACGTATGTATATACTGTATAAATATATGTATATATATATACATGCTCATTAACCACTTGACTCTTAAGTATAATATATACATATATATATGTATGTATATACTGTATAAATATATGTATATATATACTTGCTCATTAACCACTTGGCTCTGAAGTATAATATACACATATATATGTATATATATACTGTATAAATATATGTATATATATACTTGCTCATTAACCACTTGGCTCTGAAGTATACACTCACATTCATATACATATGTATGCTGTATATATATGTATATATATACTGTATTATTATATGTATGTATATACGTGTGTGTATATATGTATACTTCTTAGAAAAGGTTGGCGAAGGGAACTTTACCATATTTTTATTCTCAGTTTTTCGGGGTGAAGCTGCAACCCCATTCCCTTTTCCTCAGTTAGGAAATTTAGATATGTATTAGAAGAATGGACAGTGTGGGAGGAGTAAGCTCCATATACAATACAGTAAACTGTGCATGGATGAGGCCTGTAGGAAAAAGTGTATGGTCATTGGAAAGTCCAATAATAAAACTGATGATTCCATTGACATTTCTTAATGGCTCTTCTGGCTTTAAAAGTCATTGCTGACTTCAAAAGTCATTGCTGGCTTCTTTATCATATATGTACATGTTTACGTGTTCCCAGGTTTACTCGGTTCTGTTTTACAAACACGCATTAATAAACTAAAAAAATATTTTTTTAAACATCAGTGTCATTAATGTTTCCTTCCGTAGTGCTCTCACTTCTAACCAAAAAGTTTCAAGTAGCAGAGATTAGGTTACATATTAAGAACTGAGTATAACAAAGGCAGGTTATAATATGGTTTTCATTTGGTCCAGAAATGAGAAAACAATTAGCGTGAAAGATATTATTGTTTTCCGGAGAGTCTTGAATTTATGCCCCACTGGGTTTGGAAAACATGGAAGGGATAATTAAGCTAACTGAGGTTTATGAGATAAGTTTTCCGTTTCTTTTTAAGAGTTGAAACTTTCATTTAGCATTTACTTATGACCTACGAGTCTTAAGATGGAGGTTATACCCAAAAGTAAAATCTGAGGCCACGCGAGAAAAATAAAAATGATAACGTTAGATTGGTTTTGCGTTTCTGTTTAAAACTTCATTTTCCATTTACTTATGAGTGCGAATTTTCAGGTCACTTGAGAAAAATAAAAATGTTTTTAAAATAGCATGTATTTTATGCAACGTAATTTCTGTATTCCTTTTCCTGTTCAGTGTATTATTGACGATCAAACATTTATGGTTTGTGTAATAGTAAAGACCTTTCCACAGAAATGGTCCAGAACATCAGCAAAGACGAAGTATCTCATCCTATATTTGACCAAGATATTCCCCTTTCATTTTTCCCCCTCTGTGACGCCAATTAATTGACAATCACAATCTGCATAAAGGGACCGAAACTTTTAATAGTAGGGAGGTCACAAATGGGCAGAAATGGATGTGAGACTAAAATGAATTTTTGTTCGTATAAGCCAGTGGTTCTCAACCTGGGGGGTGCACCCCAACCCCCTAGGGTGGCGTCAGCAATTTCCAGGGTGGCCGCGAGCCTTAGGGAAAAATGAAAAAAAAATTCTCTAATTATATTCGTTATTCTCTTAACGAGAGTCGCTAAGAAGCAGTGTCAAGTATCTCACTAATTCATTCCCAAAAGAATACAAAACTCCTTTTCTTTCTTTTTTTCTCCACATTTCTTTTAAATCTGGGAGGGAATTTTACTCATAGATGCAAGGGGGTTTTGAGGGGAGGACCAACTCTTAGGGGGGGCGTGGTATAAGTCCTTAGCGTGTGAACAGAATTGCATTGATAGAAGATATGTCTTACTATAGAGCACGAGAATGTACTTTTAATAATTTCATATATTTATGCTATCCACAAGAGCTGCAGATATTGTATCTTAGTAATAATAACCTAAAGTCTTATTTTTAGAGTATTGATATTTATGTATATTAAAAACACCAGAATTATTGATTTAGTTGTGTATTTTTAATATACAAGTTAATCACGATGCGAATTTCTCAGCAATGTTGTTTATGAAAAATATAGCTATAAACAGGAATAACTTAGACACACGTTTTTTTTTCAGAGTATTATTTTTTTACGGGAAACCACAGCTATAATTCTTGGTTCTTATCTTTTTTGTGGGAAAAATATAGCCATAACTTATGGTCCTTAAATTCATCTTCGATTTCAGTGCGACGTTCTGTGGAAGGGTACAGAGTCATACATCACGAAGCTTCCTTTCGATTGGAAGGGAAAAATCGATGGAATTTATACGACAAGAGCCATTTAACATTGCCAAACATTTTTCTGTCCATCCAAATGCACCGGAGAAGATTTTTCTCCCCGGGATGGACCATTCTGTTCAAAAGGAAGGATTAAAACGAATAGATAGCGGGAATAAATGTGTTGCTGGCAGTAGGAAAGCAAAGCGGTTTCCGTCTTTAAATCTGGTCTCGCTGTCAGTCAGTAATTCTGAAAAATTAAGTCGCGAGTGCCGTCATCGGAAAAAATATTCACCGTGGTCTTAACAAATGTCAGGTACTTTTTGGGAAAGTAACTAAACGTTGTGTGCCATTGTCTTTTTTTTTCTCTCTCTCTCTCTCTCTTTTGGATTTAACTTGGAATAATCAGCTCAGGCCATAAACACTTATTGAGAACCAGAAAAGTAAATAGGCAGGACACACACACACACACACACACACACTCACGCTCACTTATATATATATATATATATATATATATATATATATATATATATATATATATATATATATATATATATATATATATATATATATGTATATATATATATATATATATATATATATATATATATATATATATATATATATATATGTGTATGTGTGATATATATATATATATATATATATATATATATATATATATATATATATATATATATATACATACATATACATATACATATACATACGTATATACACAGTTACATAAACAGACATTCATACGAATATATTCAAGCCAACATCCCAATCCAACGGTTCATTTTATATTTCCTTCACAAACATCGTTAGCAAGTGTAAACTGCCCTCAACCAAGAAACATACCGGAAAAGCTGATGCCGTTGCGAGGGGAAACATTCGAACTAGACCCGTATTTTGGCTGTTGTATTGACTAACATCCAATCAAGACCCGAAATAAACGGCTGTTGGTGGAATATGAGAGCTGTCAGCTTAATTACTGGCGAGGTTTCTCTTCCAGAGTTGAGCCCCACAAACTCCTTCCTTCTCCATTATAAGTAAATAAAAAGATAAATGTTGTGGGTTTTTTTCTGGTCTCTGAGATATTTTTCGGTGTGCTCAATTAAGTGGAGCAGATGAGTTGTGGGAAGGTAATTGATTTTATTATTTTTTTGTTTTTGTTTTTTACAAAGTAGTGTTAATAAGTTGTGGGAAGTAATTCCACTCGATTTTTACTTCTTCAATTACTTGAGCATCTCTCTCTCTCTCTCTCTCTCTCTCTCTCTCTCTCTCTCTCTCTCTCTCTCTCTCTCTCTCTGATAAGACAAACTCCATTTTCTAACAGCAGGTTATATTTGCTTCAACTTATTATTTGCAGGTTCCTCATTCCATTTATTTTGCCATTTATTTATAATATCTATTATATTACAATGCAGTATTCTGGGCCAAATATCTCCCAGACCAAATATCTCCCACATTTCTTGGGAATTATATAGACAAATCATTAACACACTAACGACCCGCATTCGTTATTCCCGCAGTGAAAAATAATAACATAGAATACAACCACCATTTAATAGGTGTCGAATGACCGGTGCATCGGGAAAAATGAGAACATAGAATACAAAATGAGAACATAGAATACAAAATAGGAACATAGAATACAAAATAAGAACATAGAATACAACCACCATTTAATAGGGGTCGAAATGACCTGTGCATCGAGAAAAAGAGACGCGAGAAATATTAAAGAGACGTCCTCCCTTTCGGACTTCTGGATTCCAGAAATTCCATGAAAGGTTATTAATGATGACGGCGAAAGAATGAGAGACACCACCTGGAAACTTCGCGGGGAGAATGGAAGAAGAGGGTGTTGGGTTTTCTGGAAAAT
>NC_089762.1:47125890-47133390 GCF_040412425.1 Macrobrachium rosenbergii | reverse complement strand
TATATATATATATATATTATTTGATTGAAGAGCCACATCGGCTTCTGTACTGATAAAAAGGAACTTAGGATTAGTGCACATTCTATACATATAGATATATATGTATATATGTATATATACATATATATATGTATATATACATATACATGAGGGTGGCATAGTTGTAAAGTTTGTGCAACACACTTCCGTTTGTTCTTTGATGTCTCTCCTAAAGTCAGCGGTATAAGGGCGCCATCACGGTCGGTTTATTATTAAAATAAGGGCCGTCTCCTCTACCTAATTATGCTAATGTGTGCGCAATAGAATTAACATTAATTAAGAAAGCTATGGTCGAAGAAACCAGCTTGGTGTTACAGCAACTCTTCTCTAAATAATTTACATCGAGAGCATAATAAATAAAAAACTCTTGTGAAAAAGAATTGATAATAACACGGGCACCTTTCTTTTCTTCTATTGCAGGTGCTGTGGCTGCAGCCTTCAACAGATGTGATTAGAAATATCCTCTTTTATATTTTCTTCCTTATCTTAACTCTAGACTTTTGAGGGTTTGTTTGGCTTTGTCTCGAGAGACCACCAGTCAGTCAGCAGCTCGCTTGGTTTGGTCGTGATGCTGAGCTTGTTTGTGCCTTGGATGAACGAATTGAATTCTTTGACCAAAATTGCTTCTTCTTTCGCCTTGGCTTGAGTTTTTTGAATTTTGAAAAAAAAAAAACTGGTCCTGAATTTTTTTTTTTTTTTTTTTGAAAAAAAAATCTGATCATGAATTTTTTTTTTAATCTGATGCTGGGTTCTCAAGATTAGCATGTTTAGATTCGATTTCATCTTACGATTGTTTTTTTTTTTGAATTTTGAATTTTGGGTTTCTGAGCTCGGCTGGCTTGGCGTGATTTTCGGCTATGTTTTTTTTTTTTTTTGGCTTTTTCAATGGCTTGGAGTAATTAATATTTTTATCTCTCACGGATGTAAAGTTTAATAGTTCATTCTTAAACGACATCTAATCGGTGTTCAGAAAGTGAGCATCTCTGTTCTTGAATGGTAAGAATATGACTTGTTTTCCTTTGGGGAAAAAACTGCATTTGAATGGCCACATGCATTGTACCTATATATATATATATATATATATATATATATATATATATATATATATATATATATATATATATATATATATATATATATATATATATATATACATATATATAACACGTGTGCATATATGCATGAAAGTGTGTAACACAAGCATGGAGTGTGAAACTATGATAAAAGTTTACAAGAATCATTTCTTACTAGTTATTAAAAAATGCACTTTATGTGCTGAAATTCACATTGAATTATAAGGCATTTTAATTTTTATGACTTATGTAATGTTAGATCGAATTGCAAATTGTTAATAACTCTGTATAAGAAACGAGATGTTAGTTGCTTATGTATATTTATTTATAATCCAAAGTATAGAATAGGACGCATGCTAAAATATGTATGATACGTGTATATCATCGCTAAGAAAAACCGATTGAAAAAGCAATTCCTTTCAAAATTACATCGAACATGTTTTAGATTAGCAATCAGTCCTTCATTAGGCTGTTCACCAATCCATTTTATTACGTACCTAAAAGTAAAATGAACCTCCTGGTACAACCGATCATAAATCAAGCTAAACCACCCATTAAAGACTGGCTAATTTATGCAGGGGGAACTTGAGAACCAACTTTGACTATTTTTCCTCGACGGTGATTGGTCGAGGCTTAGCCTTATGCTACGTGTTATTTAACGCTACGTTAGGTCCCCGCAAGTTTCGTTTTGGAAATTACCATGTAAACAATATGAACTTGATAGCAGTTTGTTATTGGAGAATTTTTATTGAAAATATTTAATAAAATGTCAAGGGATAGTTTTTCCCCAGTGGAATAAGATAAGTTGACATGGAAGTGGTGATAAATTTCGTGGACAAAAAAAGCTGAATTCGTTCGTTATGAAAGGAAGGAATTACGTGGGTGAAAAACAATTACATTTGTGCTGATGAAGAAAAGAGTATCGCTGAAGCACTGGGCTGAATTAGATTTGGATAAGTGGTAGTGTTTTTGTCAATATTTTTTTTCAAGTTAAAAATGCGATACTTTTGCCAGCAGGTTTATCAGTGATATTTTTCTCTTTAAGTTATAGAAGGCGATACTGCCGTCAAAAACTGTTGTGCCTGTGATGTAGAGATGTTACCGCACATATTAACTATCAGACTGGGAAAGATTTCCATTGACGGAAAAAGATTGTATATTTTGGAGGTCGTAGTTTGTAATAGCTTGTAACTTGTCATGTGATATATTTTGTGGACTTCCGATCTCCTTTCTTTGTCCTCTGTGGTTAGCAATGTTTGCTGTATTTTTCTGGATTGTTCATGATATCCTTTAGTGATTGTTTGTATTGTGGGGCTTCCACGAGTGGCCATTGGCTCAGAACAGGCTTAGTATCCACTGTTATAAGTGGTCTGTCTGAGTGAAGTTTGAAGGTATCTTTATTGTTTAGATGATTATTGTTCATGAGTTGTATTTCAGTAATATTTGCAATATGTAATTCGATATTCGTTGACACTCTCTTTATTATCATATTAATTAAATTGCAGTACGCGCTTCCTGAAAGGTCAAGCGAAATAATAACTTTGTTTTGGATACGCAAATGCATGCATTCGTCAACGTCATAAATGATTCACCTCATTTCACGAGCTTTAAAAATGTTCTGTTTAATGAAGTGAGGGGAAAAAGTGATACTTTCTTTTATTAATGGAACTGTTTCCTCACGGAAGAAAATGAATTCGTAAATGTCGTTTTAATGACAAAGGCTGGACAAGGTATTCAAAGAAATGAAAGGAAAAATGATCAAGAGTTATAGTTTATTGAGAACTAAAATGAATTTCTGTGAATAAACCATTGACGTAGCATGTCCCCGTAGGGGGTAAGTGCTGTCGGTGCACCTCAAACGGTGTACTGTAGGCATTATTAAAAGTTCCTTGAAGTGTCCCTTCGTCCCCTAGCTACAACCCATGCCATTCCTTTTACTGTACCTCCATTCATATTACCTTTCTTCCATATTACTATCTGACCTAACAATTATTTCCACAGTGCAACTGCGAGGTTTCCTTCCTGTTACACCTGTCAAACCTTTTACTGTCAATTTCCTTTCCAGCGCTGAATGACCTCGTAAGTCCCAATGCTTGGCCTTTGGCCTAAACTCTATACTCCATTCCATTCCATGACGTAGCATGCAAATAACTCAAGATTGCATTAACTTTTATGCATTCCTAACCAAAACATTTAATTCTACCGAAACTCTCTTCAGATCTCAATGACTCTCTCGTCCTTTTGAAGAAAAGCGTGGTAATTACTTTGCCCGGTTTGAGGAAGACATTTGGATAATTAAATCCAGATTTATGGCAGCGTGTTCAGTTAGGCAGATTTATAGGCAGCCCGTCTAAAGGGGCAGTTTTCTTCTGCTAATTAAGACTGTTTGAATTGGATACTAAATCACTCAGGAATGGAAGGAAGGTCGTTACCTATGAAAACATGTTCGTGGTGCATTTTCATTCATTACCCTTCATTAGGCATCACCCCCTTAGGGGGGTAGTGCCGCCAGTGCACCTCGCGGGGTGCACCGTAGGCATTACTAAAGGTTCTTTGCAGCGTCCCTTCGGCTCCTAGCTGCAACCCCTTTCATTCCTTTTACTGTACCTCCATTCATAGAGGTTTTCCTCCTGCTAGACTTTCCAAACCTACTTACTTTCAACATCCTTGCCAGCGCTGAATGACCTCATAGGTCCCAGTGCTGGCCTTTGGCCTAAACTCTATGTTCCAGTTGCACATCTGAGCTGGTATCTCATCTAAATTGACATAATGATAATATTCTTCCTCTAAACCTTCATAATTTATCTTTTAAATTTGTATTTCATTTTACTATTTTTTTATTTGCTTTTGTTTTTTAAGGTCAGGATTCTTTAACTGGAAACTAAAGAGTTTGCAGACGTAGTCTTTTGTTAAGAAAGAGCTGTGAAATTTGAGCCAAGCAGCATGTTGAATATTCTTAAGGTCAGTTTTGAATGAATTTTTCCTGTACCTTTTCTGTCATATTTCTTTATGAAATTTGAGAGGACCTAGTTTGGCATTCTAATTTAATTTCTTTGATGTTGATTCACTGATCACTTGAATGGTGCCGTAACAGAAAGATCGTTTTACTGTGTCTATGAAATTCAGTATGACATTCTAGTTATTTTTCTTGTTATTGACTAATTTCAGTATGACATTCTACTTATTTTTCTTGTAATTGGTTAATTTCAGTATGACAGTCTAGTCATTTCTCTTGTTATTGATTAATCTAGGTATAACATTCTAGTTATTTTTCTTATTGATTAATTTCAGTATGACATTCTAGTTATTTTTCTTGTTATTGATTGATTTCAGTATGGCATTCAATAGTTTCAGCATGACATTCTAGTTATTTTTCTCGTTATTGATTAATTTCAGTATGACATTCTAGTTATTTTTCTTGTCATTGATTAATTTCAGTATGAAATTCTAGTTATTTTTCTTGTCATTGATTAATTTCAGTATGTCATTCTAGTTATTTTTCTTGTTATTGATGAATTTCAGTGTGACATTCTAGTTATTGTTTTTGTTATGGATTAATTTCAGTATAACATTCCAGTTATTTTTCTTGTTATTGATTCACTGATAACAAGAAAGGTACTAAGTTAAGTATATCTTAGTTTAACCAGACCACTGAGCTGATTAACAGCTCCCCTAGGGCTGGCCCGAAGGATTAGATTTATTTTTTACGTGGCTAAGAACCAATTGGTTACCTAGCAACGGGACCTACAGCTTATTGTGGAATCCGAACCACATTATAGCGAGAAATGAATTTCTATCACCAGAAACAAATTCCTCTTGTTCTTCACTGGCCGGTCGGAGATTCGAACTCGCGACCAACAGAGTGGTAGCTGAGAACGGAACCCGCTCACCCAGCGAGGAACTACAAGAAAGGTACTGTTAAAGCAAGGCCATCTTACCGTGCCTGTGAAAGGCAGGTATCATGTGGAAACCTGACGGAAAAACGAAGGTGAAACTGACATTTTAAAAGAACAGCCAGAGACAAGACGCGAGAGAGAAAAGGATTCCCTTCGGGGCTTGTTCAGGCTAATAAAAACTTTGTCTTGGTATCGCATTGCGATTGGATCAACCCCCCCCGTAGAAGTTTTAACGTCTCATGCCTTGAATCTTCTTTCGCCTTCACAGAGAGAGAGAGAGAGAGAGAGAGAGAGAGAGAGAGAGAGAGAGAGAGAGAGAGAGAGAGAGAACTGTACCTAGCTATCGCGTGAATATTCTACTTGATACTAAAATTTGAGAGAGAGAGAGAGAGAGAGAGAGAATTGTACCTAGCTATCGTGTGAATATTCTACTCGATTTTACATTAAGATACTTGAATTTGAGAGAGAGAGAGAGAGAGAGAGAGAGAGAGAGAGAGAGAGAGAGAGAGAGAGAGAGAGAGTATGACCGGAATACTGACATTCTGGCACAAGAATTGTACCCAGCTATAGTATTCTAGTTGATTTTACTTTTAAAAAATACTAACATGAGAGAGAGAGAGAGAGAGAGAGAGAGAGAGAGAGAGAGAGAGAGAGAGAGAGAGAGAGTATTGGCATCGTGGTACATGAATTGTACCTAACGTGTGAATATTCTTTTTCATTACAAATTTCTTAATTTGCATATGCAGATTTTACTATACTTTCATGAATACTAAAATTTTGAATGAATTATGGTTGCCTTTTGTACAACAGTAATTTATTATTTTTTTTTTTTTATTTTCAATAGTTCACCATTTGTTACTATCGATTTTACTTAGTGATTTATATGAGCCAGACAATTGTACGAAAATAAAGATTCCAAATCGTAATTTCAGCCAGAGCGGGTATGTATTTTGTAGGTAATTGGTTGCCCAGTCTAGCTTATAAATTACTTCAGAACAAATTATTATCAGGATTTCGCTCTTTAAAACATTTTGCCATCGTATGTTTAGTTCCAACGAGCGATAAAACCTTTTACTCCGTAGTGCTGTCAGTGCATCTCATGCGGTGCACTGTAGGCGTTACTTAAGGTTCTTTGCAGCGTGCCTTCGGCCCCAAGCTGCAACCCCTTTCGTTCCTTTTACTGTACCTCCTTTCATATTCTGTTTCTTCCATCTTGTTATCCACCCTCTCCTAATAATTATTTCAAACTGCAACTGCTTTGAGGTTTTCCTCCTGTTACGCCTTTCGAACCTTTTACTGTCATTTTCCGTTTCAGCGCTGAATGGCCTCGTAGGTCCCAGTGCTTAGCCTTTGGCCTAAATTCTATATTCAGTTCGATAAGACCTTTTATTCTTAGTATCCGGAAAATTGTAATTGCGATCATTCACTCATATTAATATATATAATACAATGGAAAATTCTGTGAAATATGTGCACATTTGTTCTTTTTTTGCACATATGCAGGTAGTTTTGAAAATTGAAAACAAAAATAAATTATTTTTTTACTTTAATCGCGTAGGTATAATTCTTTTGGGACGTTCAGGCTCTCATAAATCTTTACAATGTAATAATAAGTAGGATTCATTTCCTAGCTATTTTAGGTGACAGGCAGGTTTTAGCGTAGATTTCACCTTAATTCTTTTCAAATTATACAGAACAATTTGAACTCTGGAAAAGGTTTGAAGGAATAATATATTTATTCTCTTCATTTTCGGTGCCAACGAAGGATTCAAGAGAAAACGTTAAATGATAGGAAATATTAAACCTTCAATATATTTCCCGTTCAGGAATAAAGGGGGAAAATATATATATATATTTATGAAAGGAAAAATATCTTTATTTTGCTTTCCATTTGTGGCTAGTGAGAAGGATAACTCGATCCTGTCGGGTCCTGATCCGGATTTAAGAAAGTCTCTCTCTCTCTCTCTCTCTCTCTCTCTCTCTCTCTCTCTCTCTCTCTCTCTCTCTCTCTCTCAGATTTTTCTTCCTCAGAATTGTTTTATAATATTTTACACAATATTTTATCTTGTTACTGATTCTCTCCTTATGTTTTTGTTTCCGTGATCTCTCTCTCTCTCTCTCTCTCTCTCTCTCTCTCTCTCTCTCTCTCTCTCTCTCTCAGATTATTCATATATTTCTATCCTTAAACATTTTCGCTTTTACTTGTTACTGCTTCCCTGTGATCTCTCTCTCTCTCTCTCTCTCTCTCTCATTTTCTCTCTCTCAGATTATTCATATATTTCTATCCTTAAACATTTTCCTTTTACTTGTTACTGCTTCCCTTCTCTCTTTCTCTCTCTCTCTCTCTCTCTCTCTCTCTCTCTCTCTCTCTCTCTCTCTCAGATTTTCAGATTATTATTATTTCTATCCTTAAACATTTTAAACTTTTACTTTTACTGCTTCCTGTAGATCTTTTCTCTCTCTACTCTTCTCTCTCTCTCTCTCTCTCTCTC
>NC_089762.1:47068390-47120890 GCF_040412425.1 Macrobrachium rosenbergii | reverse complement strand
GGCGTTACTTGAGATTTTTTGCGGCGTCCCTCCGGCCCCTAGCTGCAACCCCTTTCGTCCCTTTTACTGTACCTCCGTTCATATCCTCTTTCTCCCATCTTACTTTCCAACCCTTCCTAACAATTGTTAGGAGGTTTTCCTCCTGTTACACCTTTCCAAACTTTTTTTAACTCTCAATTTCCCTCTTCAGCTCTGAATGACCTCATAGGTCCCAGCGCTTGGCCTTTGGCCCGAATTTTGTATCCTAGCTCAAACTAACGTATAAAAAATAAAAGGGAAAATCTCTTTCCTTTCTGCATAACAGATGTGTAAACGTTGGAAGGCGAAGGAAGGGGAACGTTCAGAGTCATCCTTTGGTCCACGGGAAAAGATATTTGGGCCAACACATGAAAATTTCAGCCTCCATAGATAATTCAGCCGGGGATGGTCGCCCCTCATCAGTAAGAGACGAGGATCTTTTAAGCTGAAAAGTCTGTATATATATATTTTTTAAACCCTTCCGTGAACTTTCGGTGCTTAATGTCACAGAGACGAAAAGAAGCGACGTGATGGGATACGATGACATATCAGTGGTTTTTATCGATCTGTATAGGAAGTTGAGTGTAGTTTATTTGTACTTGAAGTTTTTCTGGTTTTCACTTTCTCGTATATGGAGAAGTGTCTCTTATCTTACAGTCATCATTTTATATAAGTCTCATTCGTTGTTATTTCTTCTCAAAAATAATAATTAAAATTCAGTAAATTCGTGGGTTTTTATATGAGTTTCATTTACCATTCTCACAAAACCATAAATAATTAAATTTCAGTAGAGAGAGAGAGAGAGAGGAGAGAGAGAGAGAATAGATACTTATTTGCTATTTCTTCTCACAAAACCATAAATGATTAAATTTCAGGAGAGAGAGAGAGAGAGAGAGAGAGAGAGAGAGAGAGAGAGAGAGAGAGAGAGAGAGAGAGAGAGAGAGAGAGAGAGAGAGAGAGTCTTATTTACCATTTCTTCTCACAAAACCACAAATCATTAAATTTCAGTAAAAAGAGAGAGAGAGAGAGAGAGAGAGAGAGAGAGAGAGAGAGAGAGAGAGAGAGAGAGAGAGCTACAAACTTTAAGACATTTTTTAATGGTCTGCCAGAAAAGAAAGTGGAAAGAGGACTGAGAGAAATCATTAATAACAGGACAGAGGAATCATTAATCTTGCTCCTGAAGCCCTTAAGAATTCAGCAACAAGCTGGAAATGTGTAAACTTGAGTAAACGCCTCTCCACTTCTGAGTGTAAGAACAGTGTAAGAATTCGAAAGCTGAAGCCAGAATCATATATTAATATCGTGAAAATAGCCAAAAAGAAAATGCATAGACTTGGAAATATGTAAATTTAAGTAAATACCTTTCCACTCCTGGTTGTAAGTAGGGGTATGAGAACAGTTTAAGAATAAAAGTTCTGTGGTCAGAATTATATTTTTATACCATGGAAATACACATTAAAAGGAAATGCCTTTTCACTCCTGAGTGTCAGTAAATGTATGAGACCAATATATAAGAATTCAAAGGCTGAAGCCAAAATTACATTTTAACAGCATTAAAATACACAGGGAAATGCGTGAGCTCTCGAAATTCGTTCTGAGAAAATAACCTTTCTGATCTTTACTGCTTCGTTCTTAAAGAAATATGTAAATTCAAGTAAATCCCTTTCCACTCATGTGTCTAAGTAAATGTATGAGAAAAATTTAAGAATAAAACCCATTAATTCAAAATTATATTTTAACAATATAAACATACAGTTTACAAAAGGAAATTCGTAAGCTCTCAAAAGCCGTTCCGAGAAAATCCCTTTTCGATCGTTACCGCTCCCTCCTTAAAAGAAATACGAACCGCCCTTGACGTGGCACTCAAATCCTGACGAGGGGCGGGCTGGCATCCTCATACTTTTCATTTTCGAACTTGAAAGAACCCGGGAACGTCTTGTCTCTTGAAACTCGGGGAAGTATTAAGGGATCTCGAGGCTGCTGGCACGGAAATCAATATGTTTTGACTGTTCCTGAAGTTGTGCTTGCGCAGTCATGAGAGCTTTTTAGTTGGGTAATTAATAATAATAATAATAATAATAATAATAATAATAATAATAATAATAATAATAATAATAATAATAATAATAATAATAATAATAATAATAATAATAATGAAGGTTTTATTTCGCATAAAATACACTGGAGTGAATTCTATGCGTAGAAATTAAAATAAAAAATACTAAAAGTAGATAAAAAGAAAATAGCTGATTGAGAGATTGTGATTGTATCATTGTAAACCCATGAGAACTTTTTAATTGGGTAATTAGCTATACTGTCTTAAGTTATTTAGAGATTGTGATTGTATCAGTGTAAACCCCTAAGAACTTCTTAATGGGTAACTAGCTAATCTCTCCCAAGTTATTTTTTTATTCAGAGTACTGACTGAAAGATTTTTGATGGTATCATTGTAAACCAGTGAGATTCTCTTGGTGAATCTTCTAGATTTCCTATTAAATTACCCGTCTTTGCGACCATATAATAAAAAGCTGTTTAAATCATATCTGCTACTTATGCTTATACGTCTCTCTTCGAAATAACTGATTGAGAGATTGTGATTGTTCCAGAGATTCTCTGGGCGTATTTTCTTAGTTTCATATTAAATTTATTAAAAATCCTTATCCACCTTTTCTACCCACCTTTTCTACTAATATGAGAAAAATCAGTTCGATCATTTTAGTTCCTTATTAAATTTATTAAAATGCATTACCTAACATTGCTACCAATATGAGAAAGACCTGTTTATATCATATCAGCTAACTTCAATACGTCTATATAAGTCTTCTTATGGAGACAATATTTTTGTAAGTAATTACAAATGAATATCTTCAAAAAATTTCCACAGCAATCACCTCAGGGGGCACTATTTACAAACGAATATCTTAAGCAATTTCCATAGCAATAACATCAGAAGAGGCTATATTCAGTTACTGAAGTTCTTGTAAGTACTGCAGCTGCAAAACGTGCTTAAAGGAGAAGGGATTAGATTGAAAAGACGGCGTGAGAAAGGACAGGCGTGGGAGTATTTAACTTCTGTTAAAGGCGACGACCGTTTCGACGTGAAGACTCAGACGTACTTAATGATTAAAGCTTCCTTCAGAGTCTGTTGAACATCAAGGGAGGGTCAAGATATAAGAAGAATGTATGGTATATGTAATGTAAAAGAGAAGGCTAAGGAACCATGTCTGAGGTACTAAGGCCATGTAATTAGAAGAGAGGAGGTGGAAGCAATCAAGAGAGCTAAAAACATGCCAGTGATGTGGCTGTGTAATTAGAAGGGAGGAGGTGGAACCAATCAAGAGAGCTAAGAACATGCCAGCGACATGGCTGTAATAAGAAGAGAGGAGTTGGAACCCATCAAGAGAGCTAAAAACATGCCAGTGATGTGGCTTTAATAAGAAGAGAGGAGGCGGAACCAATCAAGAGAGCTAAGAACATGCCAGTGATGTGGCTGTGTAATAAGAAGAGAGGAGGTGGACCCAATCAAGAGAGCTAAGAACATACCAGTGATGTGGCTGTAATAAGAAGAGAGGAAGTGGAACCCATCAAGAGAGCTAAGAACATGCCAGCGATGTGGCCATGTAATAAGAAGAGAGGAGGTGGAACCAATCAAGAGAGCTAAGAACATGCCAGTGATGTGGCTGTAATAAGAAGAGAGGAGGTGGAACCAATCAAGAGAGCTAAGAACATGCCAGTGATGGGGGGCAGGAGGAGGAGGAGGGGGAGGAGTGTGGGGTGTCAGTGCGTCAGGTGGATGGATGTGGTGAGGAGGAATATGGGTGAGGTGGGACTTGGGGAAGAAAATGCAGGAAATAGAAATAGATGGAGAAAGTTGACTCGAACGGGCGACCCTGCTATACTGTGGGACTAATAAGGTCGAAAGAAGAAGAATCAGTAGTAGCTTGGGAGCCTCCTTTTGTGGTGGAGGGGAGGGGGACTCAGCCGGTGATCGTCCTGAGATCTCTTAGACAAACGTTTTTCTCTTAAACGAACTTTTTTTTCGGGCGGTTCTGTTCTCCTAAACGCAAAGTCCTCTTTTTAGTTTTCTGTGAAAGAAAATTAATGTGCCGGCTTTGTCTGTCCGTCCGCACTTTCTCTGTCCGCCCTCAGATCTTAAAAACTACGAGGCTAGAGGGCTGCAAATTGGTATGTTGATCATCCACCCTCCAATCATCAAGCATACCCAATTGCATCCCCTCTAACCTCAGTAGTTTTTATTTTATTAAAGGTTAAAGTTAGCCATACTCGTGCCTCTGGCAACAATATAGGATAGGCCAACACTGGGCCGTGGTTAAATTTTCATGGGCCGCGGTTCATACAGCAATATACCGAGACCACCTACAGATAGATCTGTTTTCGGTGGCCTTGATCATACGCTTTATTTAGGGGGACCCATTTGCAGTATTTGCAAAATCAGTAGTAAGGCAAGGGAAAACTGCAGTATCTACCATTTTTCTCAGTTTTGTGTATTTGCAGATACTGCAGCCTTCCATTTTAGGGCAGTGTTGTGACCGTGTTTGTCCAACATTTACTGTCGTTGCTACTAGAATCAGTTAAATAATCTTAAAAAAACATTATTATTATTATTATTATTATTATTATTATTATTATTATTATTATTATTATTATTATTATTATTATTATTATTATTATCATTATTCAGAAGATGAACCCTATTCATTTGGAACAAGCTCACCACAGGAGCCATTGACTTGAAATTCAAGCTTCCAAAGAATATTAAGGTCTTCATCAGACAGAAGTAACGAAGGGAATGAAAAATATAGGAAGAAGAGATCACTTATAAAAACAGAACAAAATTAATATAGGAATTACGACTCTCTCTGCCTTTCCCTTAATAGAGAATAAAAGGTTCTCATATTGTAAATATTGCCAGTTTCAGCAATTCATTAAAAATATCGCACAGTCAATATAGAGAATGGAGCAAAAGTATCATGACACAGCTTCGTTGTTTTCCCTGTTTAGTGACCCTGACGAATAATATGCTAAATGTTAAAGGTATATATGAAATATTATTGTCAATGGGCATTGCCTTTTAGTAAAGTATTTTGCGATGGGCATTGAATTATCAATTGCGTGAATAAATTCTTTTGTTGTGATTGCGCTTCAAACAAAAACCCTGATTGTGTATAAAATTAGGAATTCGTGTCGCAGATATATAACATAACATGTTTTATGCTTAATCAGAATGTATATTGATGGCTGAGTTAATTTTTTTGCTGAGAAATGAATTTGCGATCTTGGCTGTAATCGACGCAATTGCAAATCTCTGTCAGTGATTCCAAGAGTCAGAATATATAAATAAAACTATATATACACATATGTATGTATGTATGTATGTATATATGTATGTACACACATATACATAAATAATATATATATATATTTATATATATATATATTATATATATATAGGTATGTATATATATATTATATATATATATATATATATATATATATATATATATATATATATATATATATATATATATATATATATATATATATACCTGTGTGTGTGAGTATGCACGAATAAGTTTAGGTTTTTTCTTGACTTTCACTATTTCCATACCCGTATTCGAGGACAGATTGCAAAACAAATGTTATCAAGGTTCAGCCTGCAATTCACTGCTTAACCCAAAACTCTGAGAATCCTGCAGTTCTCAAAACAAACGTCATTAGAGCTTCATCAGCATTGGTAAACATCACTCTGTCAAATTCACAAAAAAAAAAAAAAAAAAATACCCAAGTCCTCATCATTTCTCTCGTACTCGAAGGAGAAGTGAGGTTCTCCTTTCGATGAAATGTTGTTAAGGGAGAGAGAGAGAGAGAGAGAGCAAGTACAATTTCATATTCACTTTCGGTCCTTATGGAGTCTTTTGGGTATTCCAGAATGCTTGGGCCTTCTCATTTATATGTATATGTATGTATGTATGAATTTTTATCACTTGCACCATGGCATTTTTTTATATTCATAAATATTTTATAAGTCGCAAATATTGTTCAATATACATCGGGAATAACTTTTACCCAAGGGGAATTATAATCGATAAGTTCTTTGTCCCAAATGAGATTCGAACTGCTGCTTCGCTTAGAATCACTGACGGCTCAGTGGTCAAGTCACTGTTCATCGTTGTTCCTAAACCAGGCAGTGGTTCGAATCCCACTGGCGACGAAGCACTCATTGATAATCCCCCTTGGGTGTAAGTTATTCCCGAGGTGTAGTGAATTGGATGTTGAACGATATTTGTGGCTCAGTATTTGTAAATGTGTAGTTATGTTAATTGCTTTTTAAATATTAATACACTTAATGAATAGTAATTAAGATTGACCTTATTATCCTTTCTAGTTATTATATATTGATTTAGACCTCAAAGTAAACAGTATTCATTATTTCGTAAGTGAAAGCATTATGCAAATAATGATGAGTCTTCCTAACTATCACCAGGAAGATGCGTCGTTTCGGAAATCTTCTTTAGCCTTCCACTGATGTAATAATTACCTTATTAGTTTGCTCATTTGGGTAGAAATGAAAATAGCTTTCATTAAGGTGACGTAACTGGTTCCATTATTGTGAACGACCTCATTGGTTCGCACCTGCACCTTAATGCTTTGAAAAAAAAAAAAAAAAACAGCGATTTGTCTCAATCTCTTTTAATTTGTTGAAGAAGTTGAGGAAAAAAAGGGATTATATCATTTCATCCAGAAAGTTTTAAGCACCCGTAGGGGGGTAGTGTCGTCAGTGCTCCTCGTGCAGTGCACTGTAGGCATCACTTAAGGTTCTTTGCGGCGTGCCTTCGGCCCCTAGCTGCAGCCCCTTTCGTTTCTTTTACTGTACCTCCGATGTGAGAATCAACCTAACCAGGTCCGCTGGTATAGTGGCTAGTGTCGTGGCATGCCACTCAGATGTGGCGGGTTCGCGTCTCCCCCACGGCGATGAAAAATCACTGGGTCTGTATCATGATCAGTTAGTGCCGCAGTGTGGTCCTGCTGCGGTGGGAGGTTGAAACGAACATTCTTTGGAAGTTTGAATTTCAAGTCAGTGGCCCCTTTTGGTGTGCTTGTTCCATGTAAATAGGTTTCATCTACTGAAATGATAATAATAATAATAATAATAATAATAATAATAATAATAATAATAATAATAATAATAATAATAATTTTTAAAAATTGTTACAATTTGACACTGGCTGTTTAACTTCTGATGCATAATACGTTAACCTCAGATGATTTGTAAAAGAAAATGATAATTCAGTACATGAAGTTCTTTCTCTGAGGGACCAAACCCAATATCTGAGAAGGCCACTTTGGCCCACTTCAGGCTACTGCTTCAATATCTGGTCTCGAATACCGGATTTTTTTTTTCTTTTTCTAAAAAGATTCACTCGGGTTTTACCGAAGAGTTTCTCTTACTTACCTCTGAAGCCTCGAGGTCGCCCAACCTCGACTAATACCTGGAGGCGGGAGGGGCGTCTTGCTCACAAATCCCGATCGTAACAGTGAACTTTGTTACAGAACTCGAAGGCGATATTCATGTCTTGGACTCACGGCGGCCTGCGAGGAAGGTAATGGGTTCTCGTTTATGCAGCATCGCTTCAGGATACAGTTGTTGCCGGTTACATATTGCAGACTGAGGTCTCCCTGAGAAGGGGGAGGGGGAAGGGGTAGGGGGTAGGGATAAGGTGAGGGGGGGGTGGAGAGAAGTCATTTCTACTTCTTGTTTTTAGTCTTCATATTTTTCTTAAGATAATACCGACCTGGAAAACTGGTGTACTCCATCTTTACAGTATCTTGGTATTTTATCTTTAAAATCTGTATTGCTCCATGCTTTTAGGTGTACCCTTAAGGCAGCCGCATGATGGAATACCTTGATTTTGTTCGGATTACAAACTTCATTTAATGTCTCTTTAAAAACTTTTTATTATGAATCAAACTTTTATCGTAATATATTTCAAATAATTTCGTTAAAAGGTTGATTTTCCATTGGGCATCAGTCCAAACCCTATCATTATCCTCAGTGTTTAAGTGCGTGTGTGTGTATATGTATACACGTATAAATGCATACATTGTTTCCCATTTGTGCATGTGTGGGCGTTCTCTCACTCGCATGTATACAGCAGAGTACAATAAAAATCCTCAATGCTTTTTCCTTAACAAACATACATACAAACAAACAAACAAACATACAAAGAAAAATACTCTATCCAGTGATGTCGATCTCCCTTTTGTTTTGTTAAAGAAAAAAAAAAAGAATCTAATATTATGCTACGATCCGGCATCAGGAAAAAACGACCGCCGGACTCCCTTCATTTCCTCGAGGAGACAAAAGAGAAACGCTTTCCTCCAACAATTGCTGTGATCTCTGTATTAAAATCTTATTTTTAGTTTTCTGTAAAAGAAAACTATTGTGCCGGCTCTGTCTGTGCGTCCGCACTTTATCTGTCCGCAATTTTTTTCTGTCCGCACTTTTTCTGTAAGCCCTCAGATCTTAAAAACTACTGAGGCTAGAGGGCTGCAAATTGATATGTTGATCATCCATCCTCCAGTCGTCAGACGTAGCGAATTGCAGCCCACTAGCCTCGGTAGTTTTTATTTTATTTAAGGTTAAAGTTAGCCATGATCGTGTTTCTGGCAACGATATAGGGCAGGCCACCACCGGGCCGTGGTTAAAGTTTCATGGACCGCGGTTCATACAGCATTATACCGAGAATACCGAAAGATAGATGTATTTTCGGAGGCCTTGATTATACGCTGTAGCTGCTGTACAGAAAACTCGATTGTGGAACATCCCAGACAACGTAGCAGCTAGACGTAGAGAGAGTGTTATGTTTCTGTCTTTATTTCGTAGTTTTTAATTTTATTTTTATTTTTATTTTTCTTGAGCAGTGACTTTGACCCGCTAGACGCTAAGGTTGTATACAGAGTATTTAGTGATACATTCTTTAAGGTATGGCTTCTCTGATCTTGAATTTAAATCTGGCAGTGCACGAACCTCATTCATGTGTGTTTGGTGTATATTCATATTATCTCTCTCTCTCTCTCTCTCTCTCTCTCTCTCTCTCTCTCTCTCTCTCTCTCTCTCTCTCTCTCTCTGCTTCTCGCTCCGGTTATTATAGTTTATTCTGGGGGTATCTCATCTCTACCTCCTTAAGCACTTTCAAGTTTCATTTTCCTAAAAGATTAAAGGGAGGTGTTTTTGCCCATATTAAATAATGACCCATGAAAAGAAAATCCAGTTTCTTTTGACTCAGGTAAAAAATAACTCTGTGGTCTTATTTCTTCGAGAGCTTGGAAGCTGTGGTGGCCTTTAAGGTCTCTTGCTTCCTCAAAAGCTTGGAAGCTGTGGTCTTGAAGGTCTCTTGTTTCCTCAAAACTTGGAAGCTGTGGTGGCCTTTAAGGTCTCCTTTGCTTGGCCTTTAAGGTCTCTTGTTTCCTCAAAGCTTGAAAGCTGTGGTGGCCTTTAAGGTCTCTTGTTTCTCAAAAGCTCGAAAGCTGTGGTGGCCTTTAAGGTCTCTTGCTTCCTCAAAAGCTTGCAGCTGTGGTGGCCTAAGGTCTCTTGTTTCCTCAAAAGCTTGAAAGCTGTGGTGGCCTTTAAGGTCTCTTGTTTCCTCAAAAAAGCTGTGGTGGAAGCTGTGGCCTTTAAGGTCTCTTGTTTCCTCAAAGCTTGAAAGCTGTGGTCTTTAAGGTCTCTTGTTTCTCAAAAGCTTGGAAAAGGTCTCTTGCTTCCTCAAAAGCTTGGAAGCTGTGGTCTTGAAGGTCTCTTGTTTCCTCAAAAGTCTGGTGGCCTTTAGGTCTCTTGTTTCCTCAAAAGCTTTTGGAAGGTCTCTTGCTGCTTGCTGTGGTGGCCAAAAGGTCTCCTGTTTCCTCAAAGCTTGGAAGCTGTGGTGGCTTTAAGGTCTCTTGTTTCCTCAAAAGCTTGGAAGCTGTGGTAAAGGTCTCTTGTTTCCTCAAAAGCTTGGAAGCTGTGGTGGCCTTTAAGGTCTCTTGTTTCCTCAAAAGCTTGGAAGCTGTGGTGGCCTTTAAGGTCTCTTGTTTCCTCAAAAGCTTGGAAGCTGTGGTGGCCTTTAAGGTCTCTTGTTTCCTCAAAAGCTTGGAAGCTGTGGTCTTGAAGGTCTCTTGTTTCCTCAAAAGCTTGGAAGCTGTGGCCTTGGTCCTTGCTTCCTAAAGTTGGAAGCTGTGGTCTTGTCTTGTTTCCTCAAAAGCTTGGAAGCTCAAAAGCTTGGAAGCTGTGGTCTTAAAGGTCTCTTGTTTCCTCAAAAGCTTGGAAGCTGTGGTCTTACAGCTCTCTTATTTCCTCAAAAGCTGGAAGCTGTGGTCTCAAAAGCTTGGAGGCTTGTCTCTTATTTCCTCAAAAGCTTGGAAGCTGTGGTCTTGAAGGTCTCTTGTTTCCTCAAAAGCTTGTAAGCTGTGGTGGTCTTGAAGATCTCTTGTTTCCTCAAAAGCTTGGAAGCTGTGGTCTTAAAGGTCTCTTTGTTTCTTGCCTCAAAAAAGCAGTAGTCTCTTGTTTTTCCTCAAAAGCTTTGGTCTCTTACTAAAAGAGCTGTGGAAACTCTGATCTTCTTAAAATTAGATAAAAAAAAAAAAACTTGGAAGGAGGCAAAACTATTCAGTGTGAAACTAATCTCGTCGGGCGTGAGATTAAACAGGCTCCCTCTGAGACTAGGAAAGCGACGGCCATTGTAAAGAAAACTTAATCTGCGATACGCTAACGTAACGCTAAAAGACGTTAACGATAAGATTGTTTGTGCAGTTAATAATTCCCAGTGTGCTGACTTCGTATGAGGTAAACATGAGTCTTATCCCGCACAGGTGAAGGTTTGATTTGGAATAGACACCGTTTTGTGTATGTTTTTGTAGATGAATGGTTTAGACTAATCGAGAGTTTTTTCTTATATATATATATATATATATATATATATATATATATATATATATATATATATATATATATATATATATATATATATATCGTACGGTTGAAGGTTGACTCCAAATTTACACAGTTGGATGTTTGTTTTGTAGATGAATGGTTTAGATGAATTTATAATTCTCCTTTTATAGTAACACAATTTGAGTGTCAACAGATTCTCAATTTAGAGATCTGGAAAGAAAGACATAATATACTATATATATACATAATATATATATATAAATATATATATATATATATATATATATATATATATATATATATATATATATATATATATATATCATGGTCGATTCCAGCTCATGTCATATTCTCTTCAACTAAAGTATGTGTGTGAGTGTCGTTTCGTATGTGTATGTATACCGGTTAAAATTAATAAGATCCTGATATGGCGACAAAGCGTTTTTCATTTTAATCTATTATTACAGAATTCCGTGCAGTGAAGTTTAACAATGTTAATTCAGTCACAAGGAAGGAATGTTCAGAATTGCTTCCTGTAACTAACAAATGGTCTGCAACAGTTGTTTGGAAATTGTGTTAGTCAGCATGAATTGCGTTTCAGAAAGTATACAATGGAAAGAGCTCTGAGCTTTGTTGGAAAGTAGTGTGAATGAGGTAATCGTAAACTTCGCTTTTAATTGCGGATTCCTGCAGCAAGTGTCGAGTACGTCTCGTATATATGCAGTCCTGAGAATTAAAAGAGGTGTTATGTTTAACTGTAATTGAAAACATGCAGTAAATCTTCTGAATGGATTTTTTAAATGAAGGCTGTTTTAGTTTTCTGTAAAAGAAAACTGTTGTGCCGGCTTTGTCTGTTCGTCCGCACTTTTTTTCTGACCGGCCTCAGATCTTAAAAACTACTGATGCTAGAGAGTTGCAAATTGGTATGTTGATTATCCACCCGTCAATCATCAGACATACCAAATTGCAGCCCTCTAGCCTCAGTAGTTTTTATCTTATTTTAGGTTAAAGTTAGCCTTAATTGTGCTTCTGGCAACGATATAGGATAGGCCACCCCCAGGCCGTGGTTAAAGTTTCATGGGTCGCGGCTCATACAGCATTGTACCGAGACCACCGAAAGATAGATCTGTTTTCAGTGGCCTTGATTATAAGCTGTACAGAAAACTTGATTGTGCCGAAGAACCTTCGGCGCATTTTAACTTGTTTAAATGATTTATTCAGTAGTAGAATCATTCATTTTACTCCAAAGTCTCTCCCTTCAGTCTTACCTCGCAGTCGAACCTTTTTTACCCACTTTACCCATTTTACCCATTTTACTCCTTTTACCCATTTTACTGTCCCCCTTTTCAAGTAAATGAAAGAACCCCTTCCCTGAATGACACTTCATATCATCCGCCAGTGTTCCATCCATCATCATTTGCTCTGGGACTTCTCAGTGGAACCATTGATGCCATCTCTCCCCCCCCCCCACCTTTCCTTCCTTCCCGGATCCCGTAGGTTTCTCTCTCTCTCTCTCTCTCTCTCTCTCTCTCTCTCTCTCCGTCAACCTGTATCCATTACGTCTCTCTCTCTCTCTCTCTCTCTCTCTCTCTCTCTGTCGAGCCCCACCTTTCTATTTCTCTCTCTTTCTGTCGAAACCTTCTCTCTCTCTCTCTCTCTCTCTCTCTCTCTCTCTCTCTCTCTCTCTCTCTGTCGAGCTCCTTCTTTCTCTCTCTCTTTTCAATGTCGAGCTCTCTTCTCCTCTCTCTCTCTCTCTCTCTCTCTCTCTCTCTCTCTCTCTCTCTCTCTCTAAAAAGATGCCTTATTCTTCTTGATATAAAACATAAACTTACGAACGAAAATTCTGTTCCGGAACCATTCACAGTTTCAGAAGTCCCCTTGTGAATGAAGATTATTACTATAATATTTATGACGATCTCGTCCCTCAAGTGAACATCAAGTATCCCCCATTCGTTCGATTCCCCCAAAAAAAAAAACTCAACACTGAAAAGCTTCCAGGAAATTCCTAAATTCCTTTCAAGGGGATTAGCCTCGTTTCCTCATTGTTTACTGTAATTTCGAGTGTTTTGAAGCGATGGTGTTACGTTTTTCCTTTCTGGGACGTTAAGAGGGTTAGATAGCATTTGCAACATTGTTTTAATAATAATAATAATAATAATAATAATAATAATAATAATAATAATAATAATAATAATAATAATAATAATAATAATAATAATAATAACAGTAATTTCCGCCTGATTAAAACCAAGCTTGTAACATTGAAGCATTGATCTTAAAATGATAAAAATGATGTTCATCCTACTTTAAACAGTTAATAAATTAATAATAATAATAATAATAATAATAATAATAATAATAATAATAATAATAATCTCATAATTACGTGAGTTAATAAATTATATCAGTGTAAATCTGTGTAAAATTATATTTTTAATATATATTTTCACTGATGTCTTTGTGGATTTCTTCACCAATAATAATAATAATAATAATAATAATAATAATAATAATAATAATAATAATAATAATAATAATAATTATGAGTTACTAAAATTATATCAATGTTAATATATAATTTTGATATATATTTTCAATGACTTCGATGTGGATTTCGTCACCAATAATAATAATAATAATAATAATAATAATAATAATAATAATAATAATAATAATAGTCTTCGTCCTCTTGAATATGAAAAATATTCCTCCCTAATAGAAACAAATATAATTGTCAGAACGATTTTGAAAAATTGAAGCGTGTAAGATTCATCTCTATAGCTTGGGGAGTCATACGGGAAGCATTTTCCCGAGACATAACCGAGTACCGAGACTTTTCCCTGAAAAAAGCGGGACGCCATATCTTAAAAACTAACCATGGAATTTTCTTTAAAATAATTTCATTCTGTTTCTCACGCCCAAAATATTTTCGGGTAACTAATCCTATCTCAACCTAACCTAACGCAGCTTAACGTAACCTAGGGGCATGGCGAAAAAACGGGGCCTGGTGCAATACTAGCATACATCTCAGGAATTTCTGTACGGGAATCTTGCTGTTGATAAAGTTACGACAGAGGACAGAAGGTTTGGATGTGAGGTTTAGTAAATATGTTCCAATTGGTGGTAATGAAACAGATCTGTCAAGTAGTTAGAAAGTGAAGTGAGAAAACTGAATACAGAGTAGATGGACTTAGAAAATGCTTATAATAAAAATTAATGTAAATGCAGGCTAAGTGTCAAGGATAAATTAGTATTGTAAGTGTGATTTTTTCACCGTATCAGAAAGGTTCATGACGAAAGAGAAATTTGTGGTAGTGTTTTCATCAAGGAATTTCACTGGATTGCTGTAAATCATTTCTCATATAATGTGCTGTAAACATATATGTTTTCCTTGAATGTTTGTTTTGTTTGACAGACGTTGCCTAGGGAACAGAACACTTAAATGAAAATGAAAAAAAAAAATATATATATATCTATATAACTGGCATAAAAAGTGCCGAGATCTGGGAAATTGTTTCAAGGACTTTCAAAGTGAATGAAGTCGGGGTAAACTTACTAGAGCAAATGGTAACCATAGTTACAATGTGAAGCTTTTTATACACCTTGGAAAAAGGGGACTTTGCTGACGCATGTAATATTTTCTGAGAATATTTAACGGATTCTGTAAAAGTTTGCGAAGGTTAATCATTTAATAGGCGAGGGAAGTTAAGATGTGCTGAGTAAGCAGAAGTTTCCGGAAGAACGACATATTTCTCGTGACAAACGAGACTTTATGTGAAAATGGATTTGTTGTTCTGCTGATGAGAACAGTTTTCTAGTTTTTGCTGGTCCGTCAGTACGGTCGCTAGTGTCGTGACACGTCGCTCAGATGTTGGGAGTTCGCGCCTCCCCAAGGGCGATGAAAAAAATCACTGGCTCTCTATCACGATCAGTTACTGCCGCAGTGTGGGGTCTGCTGCGGTGGGAGGTTGAAACCAACATTCTTTGGAAGCTTGAATGTCAAGTCAGTGCCCCCTTTGATGGGCTTGCTCCATGTGAATAGGTTTCATCCACCGAAATAATAATAATAATAATAATAATAATAATAATAATAATAATAATAATAATAATAATAATAATAATAATAATAATAATAATATGGGCTGAGAAACTAAAACATTTCGATAGATAGAGATTCAGATTTATGTTTGTTTGTAAATCATTTCCATAATTTAATTTTTCCTTGAACTACTTTTTCCATTGGTGAAGTTATCCACCTCGATTCTCAGGTATTGAAAACGAAGAAAAAAAAAAAAAAAGAAGTACTGAAGAGTAAAGGCATCATGAAGAAATAAAACCACAGGACCCAATCCTTTCCAGTCCTTCCATGAATCTGTTCTGTATGGAAATCCTTCATGGACTCTTTGTCTTAGTTCCGGAACCGCGGACAAAGATTTATGTTGCTGGCAATAAATGAAACTAGTACGAATACCATTATCTTTTTTATTTTATTTTTTTTTTCCAGCACCACGATTTTTGGGTACTGGATTTGATTTAGCTCTCACTTTCATTTCTGCATTGAAAACCATAATTAAGTTTCTGTCAGTTATCAAGAATATATTTTAGATGTCTGTGTTGGGCCGGGGTGTTGGGGGGGTAATATTATGAAGTAATTTTTTTATAGGATACATTCTCCTGGAACGATGGATTTTACGTACTGTAGATTTAGAGTCGTAAAAAGTTCAAAGGAAAGTAAGAATTCGATCAATTTGATCTTTTTTAATGAATATATTAGATTAAACTCAAAGAAGAGCACAGAACACCTTTAATTTCATCCATGATATTCATATCTTTATTGTAATAAATGTAAGGTCTAGAATCAGAACAGTCAAATTCTTAAAAATGTTCAACCTTTTCAGTAAATAAAATGCAATTTCATTAAAGTAGTAAAGTAGTATTTTACGCATTTCGTGAAAGTAATAATATTCTACAATTTTTGTTGCGCTCTCTCTCTACCCGTGTACCTAATACAATTTTCTGAATCCACTCCAACTGAACAAAACAAAACAAAAATGACATTAGAAAGGTATTATAGCTTCGGTGTACCGCTTGTTGTCGTGCAAATTGCTGATCTTGAATTGAACCTTAAGGTGATTGCAAGAGTTCTCTTGCTCGGTGCATTAAAGCAATTGAATTTCCCCTTCCCCTTCCTCATCCCCCTTCCCTCGCCCCTTGGTCAGAAGTTCCAGAATTTATTAAGGACGAGAGCTTCCAGGCCATCCGTTATTGGTTGAAACTGCACCTGCAACGTCGGTGTTGGACTTTGCAATATTCTCAAATGGGTCTTCGTAGGAATCACTCCAGATTCCACTTACCTGTGTTTTTGTTCTTCACTTTGTGATGGATTGGTCAAGGTTCCAGGAAGTCGGTTTTGATTTTTAGTCTTCTTTAAAGGAACACTGTTGAGATGGCTATTTGTCCGTCCGTCCGCCCTCAGATCTTAAAAACTACTGAGGCTACAGGGCTGCAAATTGGTAGGTTGATCATCCACCCTCCAAACATCAAGCGCACCAAATTGCAGCCCTCTAGCCTCAATAGTTTTTAATTTTATTTAAGGTTCAAGTTAGCTATAGGTGCAAACAACACAAGCAACCACCGGCCGCGGATGAAAGCCAAGAGTCGCGTCTGAGAGTTTCGTGGGCCATGGCTGAGAGTTTCACACAGCATTATACGCTGTACAGAAAAGTCGATTGCGCCGAAGAAACTTGTGCGCATTTTTTACTTGTTTTTTTTTTAGCTAGATGTTTTAAATAATTACATTCGTATCGAAAACCGATGACTTGAGGAAGAGAGTGACTGAGTTTCTTATGGTTAAGAACAGATATATAATTAAGATTCCTAGACACAAGATTACCGTCATGTTATTTATAAGGTTAATTGTGCCAATTAGGCGTTGTTATTGCAAACGCCCAATTGCCATCTTTACACGTACAGCCCACAATTCCTCTTCGTTTCATCATTTGATTTCTTCATGTGCCAGTTATTATTATACCTCGTATTTTTAGTTATTCTCAGATTAGACTTTCACTCATTTCGTCTTATTTTTTCGTATATATAATATATTTACAAAGTAGTTTTTCTCCATTATTTCCACCCCTGAAGCAAACCCCTCCCCCGCCCCGTCCAATCCCCACCCATCATTTCGTCTTATTTTTCCGTATATATAAAATAACACTTTTGGATTTCCAAATGATATATAATACTTTGGAAATCCAAAAGTTTTTTCTCCACTACCTCATCTCTACCTCTACCCCATAAAGCCACCCCCAGACCCCCACAATCACCCCTAACCCCCAGAAAAAAAAAAAAAGAAAATATATATAACTATATAATCCGCTGATGGATTGTCCTTTTGGGAGGAATCCCACAATCTGTCGCGTCCTGGGATCTGAAGGGGGATTGGGCGGCTGCAACGCCCACTCCAGAACGTGCCTCAGCATCTACTCTGTGTGTATTTTATTTCATTTTTATTTATTTTTTATTTTTTCGTGCATATTCCTCCTCCATCATCCCCCACCCCCTTACATGCACACACACACACACGCAGGCATGAGAGATGGGAATGATTTAAAACTGAGGGTTTAATTTGATTATTTGGGAGTAGTTTTATTTGGGAAACCTTTCGCTATTATTATTATTATTATTATTATTATTATTATTATTATTATTAATATTATTATTATTATTATTATTATTATTATTATTATTATTATTATTATTATTATTATTGCTGTTGTTGTTGTTGTTCAGAATGCCGATCTCTGATTGGCTGATTTACAATTATTATTATTATTATTATTCAGAATGCCGGCCTCTGATTGGCTGATTTGCCTGAGAGGCCAGGAAGCTCTGCTCAGGCGGAATTATTATTATTATTATTATTATTATTATTATTATTATTATTATTATTATTATTATTATTATTATTATTATTATTATTCAGAATGCTGGCCTCTGATTGGCTGATTTGCCTGAGAGCGCAGGAAGCTCTGCTCAGGGGGAATTATTATTATTATTATTATTATTATTATTAAAATTATTATTATTATTATTATTATTATTATTATTATTCAGAATGCTGGCCTCTGATTAACGTTTGCACTGATGAGAAGCGCAGGCAAGCTGTGTTCAAAAGTCTTTAATTTTTACATAGTTATTTTATTATTATTATTATTTTTATTACTTATTATTTTTATTATTGTGAATCTATTATTATTATTATTATTATTATTATTATTATTATTATTATTATTATTTTAAATGACCTTCCAAAGCCTTCCACTATATTTATTATTGCATTAGATTATTACCGTAAAAATAATTTCCAGTCACATTTCCACCATAAGCCAATGGGCCGAAATACGATTATGGAAAACATTATTATTATTATTATTATTGCTTCGAAGCAAAATTCGTTCGGGGCCACTTCCGAACGTCCCCGCGTGATCGTAAATTCGGAAGAAATTGAAGGGGAGAACGTGGAGAGAGAACTGACATAGTAAATAACAGAGGTAAATAACAGGCGTGGTTCGAAGTCATTTTCCTTTAGAAATTCAAAGCTTTTTTCATCATCGTCTCCGGTTGTTATTTTTCTGTCCGCACTTTTTCTGTCCGCACTTTTTTCTGTCCGCACTTTTTCTGTCCGCACTTTTTCTGTCCGCACTTTTTTCTGTCCGCACTTTTTCTGTCCGCACTTTTTTCTGTCCGCACTTTTTCTGTCCGCACTTTTTCTGTCCCACTTTTTTCTGTCCGCACTTTTTCTGTCCCACTTTTTTCTGTCCGCACTTTTTCTGTCCCACTTTTTTCTGTCCGCACTTTTTCTGTCCGCACTTTTTTCTGTCCGCACTTTTTCTGTCCGCCCTCAGATCTTTAACTTTTTCTGTCCATTTTTTCTGAGGGCTGTCCAAATTGGTTTGTTGATCATCCACCTCCACTCGTCAAACATACCAAATTGCAACCTCTAGCCTCAGTAGCTTTTATCTTATTTAAGGTTAAAATTATCCATAATCGTGCTTCAGGCAACGATAAAGGATAGGCCACCACCGGGCCTTGGTTAAACTTTTTCATGGGCCGTTTTCATGTCAGCATCATAACGAGACCACCGAAAGATAGATCTGTTTTCGTTGGCTTTTTCTGATAACTATTTTCTGTAGCGGCTTTTTCAGAAAACTCTTTTGCGCCGAAGAAAGTTCGGCGCATTTTTTACTTGTTAGGTTTTTGTAGTGAATTTCTGTCCATTCGTTTCTTAAACAGCGATCCCCCTTTCGTTCCCTTTTACTGTCCGCACTTTTTCCGTTCGTATGCCCTTTTTCTTCCTCCCTTTTTCTTCCACCTTTTTCATAACAGTATTGTTTGATAGTGCGACTTTTTCTTTGAGGTTTTCCTCCTGTTACACTTTTTTTAGACTTTTTCTGTCCGCACTTTTTCTTACTCTCAATTTTCCTTTCAGTGCTGAATGACCTCACAGGTCCCAGCGCTTGACCTTTGCCGTAAATCGTATTTTCCATTCCATCTCCTATTTTTTTAGTATATTGTAGCAAGAATAATGAGTAAGTGCTATGAAAAGAAAGATTATTGGAGCAGAAAAATCTGGAAAAAAGAAAAAAATCATTATATTAATAATAAAAGTGAGGATCAGAATCTCCACAAATGAAAAATAAACACTCGAATTAATAATACACAGGTCACGCGCATGACTGTGTCGGTATTCACCAGCTCAAGGTTTGCCTGCAAACGCAAGCAAGCTGAAGGATTTCGCGACCTCGCGGTTAAGTGTTGACGTGCGCTCGCGAGAGTGCTTTGCTTTGCCTATCCCAGAACTTTTGCTTGGAAAACAGGCCAAGTGGGGCTGAGTTGGAGAACCTGAAAGCGCGATTGGCTCGTATTGAAGGAAGGCGGCCTTCGAAAACAGTTGCTTGAAACCGGCGTCTCTCGAAAATGAAAATGAAACCGTTATTGAAGCATGACGGGAGAAAAGTTTAGGAACCTTGGACGAACATGTAAGAAATGCCCCGAAGTTTCTTTACATCCGCTACAGCGTATAATCAAGGCCACCGAAAATAGAATTATCTTTCGGTGGTCTCGGTATAATGCTGTATGAACGGCGGCTCTTGAAACTTTAACCACGACCCGGTGGTGGCCTATCCTATATCGTTGCCAGAAGCACGGTTATGGATAACTTTAACCTTAAATAAAATAAAAACTACTTAGGTTATAGGGCTGGAATTTGGTATGTTTGATGATTGGAGGGTGGATGATCAACATACCTCAGTAGTTTTTGAGATCTGAGGGCGGACAGAAAAATGCGAACAAAAAAAAAAAAGTGCGGACAGAATAAAGTGGTAACGGACAGACAAAGCCGGCACAATAGTTTTCTTTTACAGAAAACTAAAAATGGACGTTTTTTTTTATGCGAACACCGTGCAAATTTTCTTGCCAAAATCTGGTCTTTAAATCGTAACGTCACGAAATAAATGATTGTTTTTTGGGCTGAATTCTCGCTGAAGCTCTATTCCAGGAAAGCTGGAAGCCGTGATGAGTTTTGGGTCTTGAAGCTCGCTCACATTGCACGAATTGCCCAACTTCGAGTAATAAAAATGTTGGTTATTTGTGGACTCGCACTGTTTTTTTTTGTTTTTATTCTATTCACCCGAGTGTTTTTGATACAGAAGAAAATGAAAAGTGTAAACATAAATATGTTTTCATTTCTTTATCTAATCTTTATTCTCTGCATTACTTGATTCTTGGAAGCAGAGACGATCCATGCCAAACCCACTACAGAGATCCACCGTACTCTCTCTCTCTCTCTCTCTCTCTCTCTCTCTCTCTCTCTCTCTCTCTCTCTCTCTCTCTCTCTCTCTCCGGTCCATTTCAGACCCACAATATAAACCACCGTATTCTCTCTCTCTCTCTCTCTCTCTCTCTCTCTCTCTCTCTCTCTCTCTCCAGTCCATTTCAAACCCACAATACAAACCACCGTATTCTCTCTCTCTCTCTCTCTCTCTCTCTCTCTCTCTCTGGTCCATTTCAGGCCCATAATACAGACCACCGGATTTTCTCTCTCTCTCTCTCTCTCGACGGTCCATTACAAACCCACAACAGAGACTCACCATATTCTCTCTCTCTCTCTCTCTCTCTCTCTCTCTCTCTCTCTCTCTCTCTCTCTCTCTCTCTCTCTCTCCCAGGGGCCCAAATAAAATGGAAACAAAAATGATTCATCGTTTGTCGTCTGAGGATTAAAGGATAAAGTATTCCACAGGAGACGCGACAGAGAAACGAATACTTGGAAAGAAACGACCACTGTCGAAATGTTTATTTTTTATTTTCTCTCGTTATACCCGATTTTTTTTTTTTTTTGTTTTTGCTTTTTCATCTCATGGTATATGAAATCTGTCTGTCATTTTTTTTTTTTTTTTTTTTTTTTTAAGATTTTTTTTGTCTTTTCTAATATTTTTTTCTCTGATTTTTTTTATCTCATGGTGAAAGGAAATTTTCTTTTCTCTGTCTGTCATTCTCTTTTTTTTTCTGTTCTCATCTCTTGTTTCAATAAGATTTGTTTTTCTGTCTTTCATTATGAGTTTTTTTTTTTTTACTTGCTTCTAAAGGGAACATATGTTTGGGAATCTTTCCCCTCTTTATCTCTTCCACTAAGCATCTGCATGTCTTTAATTGAGAGTTATCTGTTTTCTGTTATCGGAAAACTTTCTGAACGGTCCCGACATGTCAAAATAGTTGTTAAATTGCACGTAACTGAGTTCGTGCTTTCCATACATGCAAGTACAACTAAGCAGTTGTTTTGTGCCACTGTTAAATCTGTTAACTTCAGAATTTGTCAGATAATTACCTCGTTGCAAGATATCTCCGTGCATATTACCGTTCCTTATGTCAAGTATTCATTTTAAACAATATTTTTCCACCGGAAATTGCACGGCCCGGGCCAACATAAAAGATGGTATTTATATAGGTGGCAAATGTTTAAATTACTTTAGTAAGTGATTCATTTGTAGTTGTAATGATGTGATTCTAGTGTGATTAGAGAAAAGCACCATAAAACGTCCTCCCAGTCTGTTCGACCTGCTTCTAAAACTTGACAAGACACTTCATTTTATTACTCTTTCTGTTACTAGAAAAGCCTGGTGTGCTCACAGAACATTATTCTTAACAAAGAGAGATCCCTGATCATATTTCGTCCGAATGTAACTGTTAGAATACCTTTGGTCTCTCTCAGATGAAGTGCCCTTTGAATAACTTTTATGATATTGCTTGGATTAAGTATAGATACTCTGGGATTATTTTTATGATACGAATAAACAAAAACAGGGATTGTTGTAAATATATGACTTTGGTGTTGGTGTTTATCATTATATATATATATATATATATATATATATATATATATATATATATATATATATATATATATATATATATATATATATATATATATATATATATGGTCATAATTGTGTATGATTTGATTTTTATATAATTTTTCGTATACGATTATGTGTATTTATTTTAATGCAAGCACTTATATGGATATAAAGACGTAGTTTTATTTTTGTTGGTTATATCCTTTTCGAAATTTATAAATTCAGAAATACTGCTAGGAAAATAAATTTCATTCTGTAACATGTAATTGAAATGAGAAATAAAAATGGTCGATTTAAAATTAGAATTATGTCATTTTATTTACAGTTTACTTCTGCAACCTCAGTTATACAGTCTCTCTCTCTCTCTCTCTCTCTCTCTCTCTCTCTCTCTCTCTCTCTCTCTCTCTCTCTCTCTCTCTCTCTCTCCCCACGATGTGCATTCAGGTGGAAACAGCGTAATATCCAAGTGAACCATTCAAAAAAAAAAAAAAAAAAGTTCATCCACAGATGTTTCCAACCGGTATACATTACATTCCATTTACCTATTGTTAACTTTTCTTGCAGGCGCGCATTTTTCATCCCAGCTTGCGTGGCACGCGTGCGTTTCTCTCTCTCTCTCTCTCTCTCTCTCTCTCTCTCAGTAAAATATACACACACATACATACATATATATATATATATATATATATATATATATATATATATATATATATATATATATATATATATATATATATATATATATATATATATATAAATGCGCATGTGTGTGTGTGTTTCAAAAATAAACATAAACGAATATATCCAAAGGCAAAGACAATTCCACATTAATATGAGGAACTTAGCGGCAGAGGCTTAATTGGATTCAGGCGGAAAATATTTTTGGGTGAAAATCCCCCAACTGAAACTTTAAAGCGAAATGAAGGGAGAACTCTGCCATTTTTCCCCCAAACAGAAATGCAACTTCGCATTCAATTAAAAAAAAAAATAAAAAGTAATGTGCGCCGAAGTTTCTTCGGCGCAATCGAGTTTTCTGTACAGCGTATAATCAAGACCACCGAAAACAGATCTATTTAATACTGTATGAGCCGCAGCCCATGAAACCTTAACCACGGGCCGGTGGCGGCATGTCCTATATCGTTGCCAGAAGCACGATTATGGCTAACTTTAATCTTAAATAAAATAAAAACTACTGAGGCTAGATGGCTGCAATTTGATATGTTTGACGATTGGAGCGTGGGTGATCAACATACTAGTTTGCAGCCCTCTAGCCTAAGTAGTTTTTAAGATCTGAGTGCGGACAGAAAAAAGTGAGGACAGAAGAAGTGCGGACAGAGTAAAGTGCGGACGTACAGACAAAGCCGGCACAATAGTTTTCTTTGACAGAAAACTAAAACTATAAAATATAAATGCATATTTATAGACCGATCTCCCGCCATGGGGTGAATTTATTATTCTGAGTCGCATTTAAATGCTGGCAAAATATATCTCTGGAAATTTTACCGGAGGAAAGTTCACAGTTCAATTGCTAATGGTTTCAGACTGCGCTTTTATTTGAATTTATTCAAGTTGCTGTTATTTGGAGTAACTTTTGAAGCGATCCGATTATATAAAAATGAAAATTGCCTTCAGCTATACGTTTCGGGAACATCGGCGACTGAGAAAAATAATATTACTTCCGCTGGGGCAGTGGTTAGTGTCGTGACATGTCACTCTGATGTGGCGGGTTCGCGTCTCCTCCCAGGGCGATGAAAAATCACTGGCGCTGTATCGTGATCAGTTACTGCTGCAGTGTCAAGGGGGTCTGCTGCGGTGGGAGGTTGAAACTAACGTTCTTTGGAAGCTTGAAAAATTTCAAGTCAGTGGCCTCTTTGGTGGGGTTGTTCCATGTGAATAGGTTTCATCTACTGAAATAATAATAATAATAATAATAATAATAATAATAATAATAATAATAATAATAATAATAATAATAATAATTGTACCCATAACCATAGGAACACTAGGCACGAGCCCAAGATCCCTGAGAATGAATCCGGAAAAACTAGATGCCGAAGTAGCTCCAGGACTCAAGCAGAAGAGTGTGCTACTAGAAAAGGCGCACATAGTGAGAAAAGTGATGGACTCCTAAGGAGGCAGGATGCAACCCGGAACCCCACACTATCAAAACCACCCAGTCGATTAGGATGACTGTGATAGACAAAAAAAAAAATAATAAAAAAATAAATAAAAATAATAATAATAATAATAATAATAATAATAAAGAGAACGAGAAACAACATCCCTAAACATCTAGGGAAAACAATTGCCATCCGAAACTGCGCAACGAGTTCTCATTCCGGGCTTTAATGAAAATAGTCTTAAATGCGGTAGAAAATTATTCATTTTCATCCACCCCAGGTTCGTGGATACATAAACAGGTTCCGAGTAATTAAGAGCAAAACATCCCCGCTTTACCTTTGTATACGGAATGAATCTCGGAATGATGCCACGGCGTTAGCAATTAAAATTAGATGAATGCACATTAATTATCTCGATTTTATTCCGGCTTTTTTTTTTTTTGTTTTGAATGAGAGGCCAAGAACCGTGTTGTTTCACGACAAATATTTGTGTTTTGATTTTTTTTAGACGTTAGGTTGTTTCTCTTCGTAAAGTAAAGGCCTTTACCTACGTTCAAGGCTCGTGTAATTTATATATATATATATATATATATATATATATATATATATATATATATATATATATATATATATATATATATATATATAATATATATATATATGCACACAAACACACATTATATATATATATATATGTATATATATATATATATATATATATATATATATATATATATATATATATATATATATATATATATATATATATATATATACGCATAAATACATTGACATATTTACCGAATAGAAATTCCCATATTAGTTTACATGCGTCTATAAACATTTTGAAGAACCCGAAGCATAACAGTAAATTCTACCACCTTTTTTTTTCAATTTTTTACTTACCAAAAAAGTGTCAGGGTAACGTTGATCGTTCCATGGCCATGAATAAAAAAAAAAAAAAAGTGATTTCTGTAACATGGCCTCAGGACACGCAAGCAAACTTATCGGTGGTCCCTCGTTTGTGACAGCAAAGAAGTGGATCAGGAAAATCTTAATATATTTATTGTTCTCTCTTCACTATGCTGCAGGAAGTTATACCCCTCTTGGAAATTGGGGATTGAGCTTAGTCCCCGTGTAAGGGAATAGTGCCGTCAGTGCAACTCACTGAGGTGCACTGTTCTTTGCAGGCATTGCTCGTTTCTTTTTGCAGTTCATATTCTCTTTCTTCCAACCTCCCTCTCCAGACCCTAGCTGCAACCCCTTCCGTTTCTTTTACTGTACCTCCGTTCATATTCTCTTTCTTCTATCTTACTTTCCACCCTCTCCTAACAGTCGTTTCATAGTGCATCTGCGAGGTTTTCCTCCCGTTACACCTTTCAAACCTTTCCACTGTCAGTTTCCGTTTCAGCGCTGAATGACCTCATAGGTCCCAGTGCTTGGCCTTGGCCTAAATTCTATATTTTGTTCTGTTCTATTAAGCTTTAGTTATAGGTAAGTTAGAATTTTATCTGATTTTGATTTCTCCTTTTAGAAAGTCTCAATGACTTTTATTCTTATTCCTCTTTCATGTAAATATTATTTATAATATTTATATTACTTATCGTCCCCACTTCACTATACTCTGTGAAGTTATAAACCCCTCCCGGAATTTGGGGATTAACCTTTAGTTCTGTATAAGTTAAAATTCTACTGATTTTCATTTCTCCTTTTATCAGTCTTCAGTTCTTTCTTATTCTTTTTCCTCTTTCATGTAAATATTTATATTTACATTATTTATCTTCCTCACTTCACTATACTGCATGAAGTTATACTTCTTCTGATTAAGTTTAAGTTCTTAGTCATTTAGAATTCTGTGTAAATCTTTATTAATATTTTTGGCAACTCTCTCTCTCTCTCTCTCTCTCTCTCTCTCTCTCTCTCTCTCTCTCTCTCTCTCTCTCTCTCTCTCTATTTTTATTCATTTTGCTTTTGCAAGTAAATATCAGACTGTTAATTTCGTTAAATTAGTTTTAGAATGTTAGGGTTCTGTCTGATTTTTGCTAATTTCGTTAAATTAGTTTTAGAATGTTAGAATTCTGACTAATTTTGGTTCCTCATTTTGGCATCTCTCTTTCTCTATATTTTTATTCGTTTTCCTTGTGCAGGTAAATATCAGACTGCTAATTTCATTAAGTTAGATATATTGGATTTTTCTGATCGTGAAAACTGGAAAATGGGAAAAAACTGGATGGTTACGTATGGAGTTTTTTTTAGGGGCATTTGGGGATAATTACCTTAATTACCAAACCATGCCCTGGGCACTTGGGCAAGAGAGTGCCCAATTTTTTTTTTCTTTGCAGCAAAACGTCGGAATTTTTTTTCGGAAATTTGAATTGTAAATACAAAAACAAATAAATCAATAAAAAAAGCAGCTATGGCAGTCTGATAATGTAGGCATCATTATTACAGTTTTTTTTTTGTCAGAAAAGTCAAGATTTTTTTTAGCAAATTTGAATTGTAAATGCAAAAATAAATAAACAAACCAATTATTCTAGTAAGATAGCTTACGCATCATTATAGCAATAACCTTTCCTGGGATCAAGTCCCTGAGAGAGAGAGAGAGAGAGAGAGAGAGAGAGAGAGAGAGAGAGAGAGAGAGAGAGAGAGAAGGAACTAAAAATAATGCTAGCATACCTCGTCCTTGATTACTCCAGCGCCAGCATTCATGGAAAAAATCGGCTGTATTTGTCGCCGTACCCTAAAATGACTATCAATCCCACAAGCTGCGTTCACTTGATTACTTGAGTACGGTGTAAAACATATAGTCATTTTTACGCGCTGGCTTGTGTCCTAATCGACCGACACGTTCTCACACACACACACACACACACATATATATATATATATATATATATATATATATATATATATATATATATATATATATATATATATATATATATACATACACACATATATGTGTGTGTGTATAATGTATGTTGATATACGTTTGTGGACGTGTGTATGTATGTATATATCTTTATAAAAAATAAGACAGACTTTCATGAAAATATAAAAAAAAAAAAAATTATAGTAGAGACTTTTGTTGCAGATAATCTCCTTACTTCACTACTGTTTCAATAACCTTTTGTTCAAATAGAAATATGTCTCAAATACGTGTAAGGAGAAAAGGAAGTAAGTCTTAATAGATTAACGTTCTAGTAAAAATTCACTCCAACGTAAACAAAACACCAAAGGCTTTTACGGCTGAGATACTTCACCAACAATTGTTGTGGATACAGTATTTGGTATAATAAGACCCACCCATTATACGGTCCGTATCATAAAGAAATAACGCTACTTTTTCGTATGCTCCTTTTTCGTATCATCCCCCTTGACAAGAAAGGAACGCGTTTTAAACATTTCCATAGCAGGAACGTAAAACTCTACTTTCGTAATGTTTTCACATGGCTGAAGTGGGGCACATGCATTAAGATGTGTTGGGAGAGAGAGAGAGAGAGAGAGAGAGAGAGAGAGAGAGAGAGAGAGAGAGAGAGAGAGAGAGGCGTCTACGCCCAGGAAAGCGGTTTTAATTAACACCCAGAAGACGAGGGGGGAAGATCTCAAAAAGTTCAAGAATTTTCTTTTGTGTATATTTTGCATGAGGGAGTTCATTAGCCGGCGAATAAACTCGAGCTGTGTTGTATGAGTTTTTAAGGAGTAGCTTATCTCTCTTTCTTCTTCTTCTTCTTCTTCTTCTTCTTCTTCTTCTTCTTCTCCTCCTCCTTCTTCTTCTTCTTCTTCTTCTTCTTCTTCTAATTACGTCTTCTTCTTCTTCCTCCTCGCCTTATTCTTCTTCTTCTTCTTCTTCTTCTTCTTCTTCTTCTTCTTCTTCTTCTTCTTTTTCACCTTCTTCATCTCCTCCTCCTTCTTCTTCTTCTTCTTCGTCTTCTTCTTCCTCTTCCTATTTTTTTTTTTGAGATTGTATGTGCAAAGAACCGAAGGGTGTGTTTTTATAAGTATGTCATTTTTAAGACGTAAGGTTTGTGTGTATATACCTTTTTCATTTTTTTGAAACGAAGGAACCCTTTTGAAGCCGTTTGTTATTTTATGTCTTACCAGCTAAGAAAAAGTTATTTTTATAGACACCGTTTGAAATGCAATTGTTTTAATGAGTACATTAAAATATATTTTGTGCCTGGGCGATTGTTGTATGAGCTAACATACAGTGTTCTCCGAAATTCATTTTCATTTATTAATCGGTTAGCCTTTTTTAACATTGTTATAGCTTTGGGATTGTTACAACTTGCCAAGTAAGTTGTAATGTTGTTTCAAAGTAATGTCAGATTACGATGATTACCGTATATATCTTCGACAAAGGACAATTAACTTAATACTTTTGTGTAACTCATGTCGCATGGAGCAAAAATATCAGTGTGGAGAGAGAGAGAGAGAGAGAGAGAGGAGTACGGTTGCTACGGAAACGAAAGAAATGTCAAGGGGAAAAGAAGAGAAAAAGATTGAGTTTGTCTTTGGAAAAAAAGAAAAATAAACCAATATTTTTATTTTTACTCACATAAAGCAATTGATTTCTGGAAGGTAAAGGTGGACTGCGTAGGCCTAAGGCCTATTCCATATACATTAATATTAAAGGCCTCGTGAGTTGAGAAGAGAGAGAATCATTAAAGGGAAAGCGAAAATTGGCTTCATTTAAAATTTCTAGCAGCCTAAGACGTCGTTTAAGAGTTTCTTTGAGAAATATTTACTTTACAGTTTTCTTTTATCCTCTGTAGAGTAAACTCATTTCACTAAAACTCCCTATAACTTATAAAATTTTCAAAGTTTTTTTTTAATCTTTGATAGAAATCATCACGGCTCAATCTTAGGGTTCCTCACATACTTCTTTAACCATTGTTGTTCAAGGAATGCTTAATTAACTACCTGGCTTCATTTTTTTTGTATAAATAAGCCTTATACCGTAGATCTAAACCTGTGTTTTATTCTTAGACTTTTTACTTTTTAATTTATTCAGCTGTAACTGGTAACCAAATAGCGTTCATTTTTAAACTCACAAAATAGAAATGAAATCATATAGGAAGATTTGAACGTAATATATATAATTCATTTATAATGTGGTTAGATTCTTAACTCTTAATAAAACGTTTGTGTGTGTGTGTGTGTGTGTGAGAGAGAGAGAGAGAGAGAGAGAGAGAGAGAGAGAGAGAGAGAGAGAGAGAGAGAGAGACGTTTACGTAACGTTTAATTTATTCAGCAGCAACTGGTAACCGAATAGTGTGCAGTTTTAAACTCACAAAATAGAAATGAAAAAAAATACAGGAAAATTTTGACGTAATATATATATATATATATATATATATATATATATATATATATATATATATATATATATATATATATATATATATATATATATATATATATATATTTCATTTATAATATATGGTTGGATTCTTAACTCTTAACAAAAATTTTTTGAGTTTAACTCTTAACAAGAGAGAGAGAGAGAGAGAGAGAGAGAGAGAGAGAGAGAGAGAGAGACCGGGCGCATATTCTCTCAGTTCAGCACATTTGTTAGAGCACCCGAGGAGTTTTTGGCATACTTCTGCCACCTTTACTGTCGTGCAGCAATGTCATTAATTTTAGGATGTACAAGAAGGCGTTTTATCAACGGACTACATATGTGATCCACATTTTGCATCTTTAATTCCAGTTTAAAGTTGGAAGGTGAACTGGAAGACGTGTTCCAGTAATTCCAGTTGAAAGAGTTGGAAGATGTGTTCCAGTAATTCCAGTTTAAAGAGTTGGAAGACATGTTCCAGTAATTCCAGTTTAAAGAATCGGAAGATGTGTTCCAGTAATTCCAGTTTAAAGAGTTGGAAAACGTGTTCCAGTAATTCCAGTTTAAAGAGTTGGAAGACGTGTTCCAGTAATTCCAGTTTAAAGAGTTGGAAGGCGTGTTCCAGTAATTCCAGTTTAAAGCGTTGGAAGGCGTGTTCCAGTAATTCCAGTTTAAAGAGTTGGAAGGCGCGTTCCAGTAATTCCAGTTCAAAGAGTTGGAAGGCGTGTTCCAGTAATTCCAGTTGGAAGACATGTTCCAGTAATTCCAGTTTAAAGAGTTGGGAGACGTGTTCCAGTAATTCCAGTTTTAAAGAGTTGGAAGATGTGTTCCAGTCAACTGGATCCCCTTCCCTAATTCATAATGCTGTATAACGTGTACGAATTTTCAGTCTCAACAGGGATGCCTTTACTCTTGAAGATAAACGTTGACAAACAGTAGTAAGATCTAGAGAAAAAGTATCTAACTGTTGAGACGAATCTCCTTCCATTATCTCTTAGACTAAAAGGAAAGTAAAGATGGAGAGCACCAATTTGCGAGCATCATTCCAAACTGGAAAGGAAAAGATCAAATGGTATACATTTGTACCGTGTTTTTATCGTTTGTTTATACTGTCACAATTACTTGCAAAGGCAGGAACTGACTAATCAACTATTGTCACGCGTGGCATACTTTCATGTACATACATCAGCTTTTCAGCAGATAACCGATTGTGTGTGTGTGTGTGTATATATATATATATATATATATATATATATATATATATATATATATATATATATATATATATATATATATATATCCAATTAATAAGGAAGGCTTAGATTTAGTAGTATAATATCATTAGGAAGAGAACAGAGTCCCCTAGACCCATAAATTTCACGCTGGAAACGATGAGGTTTGTGAGGCCGTCGACTACATATGGCTCTTCCTTCCACCTTCCCCTCCCTGTGCACTGGTGTGGCAACCACGAACCCGTGTCCTTGTATCTTCTTCTGTGTCTTTGTTTCTTCACCTCTCTCTTTGTTTCTTCGCCCACCTCTTTGTCTATTCCCTGCTAGACTTCATTATTAAATTTCACCACCTATTGTCATCTCTACTGAAATCCCATCCTCTGATCCCTCAACCTCCTCCTTGCGCTGCTCTGATTCATTTGTTTTTCTCGCCTGTTTCGACAGTCACATGCAGATAGATGGAAGGAAAGCTTCGAAGGTGATACCAAGAATAAACGGTTGAATATCTAGCCTGATACAACGTATATTTCTGTATACAAAGTTTTGAGTAGGAGTTGTGTATGCAAAGTTTTGAGTAGAAGTTATGTGTACAAAGTTTTGAGTAGAAGTTTTGTATACAAAGTTTTGAGTAGAAGTTGTGTGTACAAAGTTTTGAGTAGAAGTTTTGTATACAAAGTTTTGAGTAGAAGTTTTGTATACAAAGTTTTGAGTAGGAGTTATGTATGCAAAGTTTTGAGTAGAAGTTATGTGTACAAAGTTTTGAGTAGAAGTTATGTATACAAAGTTTTGAGTAGAAGTTTTGTATACAAAGTTTTGAGTAGAAGTTATGTATACAAAGTTTTGAGTAGAAGTTGTGTATACAAAGTTTTGAGTAGAAGTTATGTATACAGAGTCTTGAGTAGAAGTTATGTAATCCTGATTCATCATATATTTCTATTTACAAAGTTTTGAGTAGACGTGATGTTAGCCTGATACAACATATATTTGTTTACAAAGTTTTGAGTAGAAGTTTTGTAATCCTGATACATCATATATTTCTGTTTACAAAGTTTTGGGTAGACGTGATGTAAGCCTGATACAACATATATTTCTATCTACAAAATTTTGAGTAGACGTGATGTAAGCCTGATACAACATATATTTCCATTTACAAAGTTTTCAGTAGACGTGATGTAGACGAACGTAACTTAAAATGGGACTGCTCTTTTCCCAAGGGGTAATGCGCCTAGACTTATCAAATTTTTTTTACCTATCTCTAACTTGTCACGGTGTTTGAACAGGTTAAAAAATTTTGAAGTCTTTTTTTTTGACTGATATATTTGATATTTTGTAACTTACACTTTCCATTTGAATTAGTCGTAGCCTCCTTTTGGCTATCATTTATTGGCTTCTTCTGCTCTCCATAATTTAGTTAGAACATTTCCTCTGTGGTGTGATGGACTGGGTGCATTCGCACCTGCATTGAGGTCATTGCATGTCAGTGTCATTCAAGGTTTGCATGCGACAGCTGACTGATATAATCTAACATGTCCGCATTGTTGTGTTTTTAATTCTATCGTTAGGACCAAACAAGTAATAATAATAATAATTAATAATAATAATAATAATAATAATAATAATAATAATAATATTTTATTTCAGCACCAACACATATACATAGAATATACAAAATACACTCTAGATACATGAGATAACATGATAAAAAATGATAAATCGGCAATATCCACACAGTCGCTGAAGAAGTATAAAAAATAGTATTCATAATAATGGTAATGACAGTAATAATATTAAGAATAGTAGTTAAAAAGAAAACATTAGAACACTAAAAAGGACAACAATTAAAAAAAACAGAAGAGGGTTATGTGTATGTGTGTGTGTATGTGTGTGTGTGTGTGTGTGTGTGTGTGTGAAGCGTTCATCGTGGTTCAGTTCAGCCTCTCAGGACAACATAGGCAAAACTGGTTCACAGAACTAAAGAATATATGAAGACAAAGTTTTTGGCTGTAAAAATAACAATAACTATCTCTCCTAGCTTTAGTATATTTGTGTGAATGCGAGTCCTCCATTTATGCTGCGAAATATTTTTTTTTTTTTTTAGGCCCATAAAAATGGTGAATACACTTTTTTGGTATTTCCGTCATGCAATCACAGGCTACCCCACGGCATGGTCATCGTTTGTTTTTGATAATACCTTTTCAGTAAGGATGTTTATCTGTAACCCTTCATTGTTAGTACAGAAAAGCATGTATGCAGGTTTTTTAGTCATATATATACAGTATATGTATGTATGTATATATATATATATATATATATATATATATATATATATATATATATATATATATATATATATATATATATATTTTTATTTTTTTTTTTTTTTTTTTTCTAATTCTGTCTGCGCTGCGCAGTCAATGATTGAAGTATTCTTGCTATAAATCTTTACCAGTATATATTTGTGGATATAGAAGACATCACTCGTCTTCATTGTCCAATCTCTCTCTCTCTCTCTCTCTCTCTCTCTCTCTCTCTCTCTCTCTCTCTCTCTCTCTCTCTCTCTCTCTCGGTAGCGTAAGTATCTGGCCTTATCTTCAATGATACCATTATTCTCTCTCTCTCTCTCTCTCTCTCTCTCTCTCTCTCTCTCTCTCTCTCTCTCTCTCTCTCTCTCTCTCTCCATGAATCCTGAAATACCCAGCCATTTAGGGATCACTTCCCCTTTGTTCAATGTCTCTCTTCTTTAACCTCACTAATACTTTTAATCCATCCAAGTCATCTGCTGCCATTGTCACGTTAACCGTTTCCCCGATGTACTTCAAATTGCCTCAATGCTTTGGAATACACGACCCCTAATGCTTTCCTAATTCTTGAGGGGGAAATGCTTAGAGTGTTTCTCTTGTGAAACTGCTTGATAAATGTAATCCCTTTCGACATGATATTGTATTTACCAAATAGCAGCAATGCTCCGGTAGTTTTTTTTTTAGTTTTCTGTAACAGAAAACTATTGTTCCGGCTTTGTCTGTCCGCCCTCAGATGTTAAGAATTACTGAGGCTAGAGGGCTGCAAATTGGTATGTTGACCTCCAGTAATCAAAGATGAAAAATTGCAGCCCTCTAGCATCGGTAGTTTTTATTTTATTTAAGGTTAAAGTTAGCCATAATCATGCGTCTGGTAACGATACAGGATAGGCCACCACCGGGCCGTGGTTAAAGTTTCATGGGCCGTGGCTCATACAGCGTTGTACCGAGACCATCGAAAGACAGATCTGTTATCGGTGGCCTTGATTATAATCTATAGCGGCTGTATAGAAAACTCGATTGCGCCGAAGAAACTTCGGCGCATTTCTTACTTGTTTATTTTGTAGAATCATGAGAAAATGGAACTACAGTAATTCCATTCTATGTTTCCAATATCTGTAATAAAAGTAACTGTATTTTTTCCTTTTGTGCATTTTCTATTCATCTTGGCATAGCCTCTGTAATATCTGAGAAAATTATCTGTCTAATCGTCATTCAGTTGATTCAAATGAAGTAACGATTCTGAATTTCCCATAAATCATTAGCCTTAACAGCCGACTGATTCAGTTTTCGACGTTCATAGCAACTCAGACCTTAAAAAGTATCGCAAATGTATAGCAGATGTCAGAATAAAGCTTCAGTTTTATAATATAGTCAGTAATATTTCATTTAATATAGTCAGTAATATTTCATTTTCGCAAAGTAAATTTATACTTCCGATAGAGTAGTAAAACTTGGGTTGGCAGGTGAGTTCTTAATGTTTCTTTGATAAGCTATCCAATGGCGCGTATCTTTAAAACCAGGTAATACAGCACCTATCTTACTGATTATTTTTCTTAGCTATTTCTGAGGTTGCATAATACTCCATTAGTTTTTAAGCAGAATTGACAATTTCAGGAAATTGGAGGAATAATTCTTTGCACTGAAAAAAATGTATCACAGTGCGGAAGCAGTACATTTTTTTATTAAAAAAAAGGAAAATAACTTTGGTATAATTAAACGCTTCTGTAATGAGATTTTCTGAAGGACGACACGTCTAGAATCGGAACTGACGTATTAATGATTGGTTTTGTTACTATATGACTCGTATTGCTGTACTAAAACCTTGCGTGTGTAGAATACATTTTCTATCTCTCAGGTATATTAATGCCGTGTGTTTATTGATTGCATTTATCCGAGGTTTAAGACAAAGGTTTTCCAAACACGGAGTTTAAATAGTCGTTTTGTTGCTTCCTCGAATTTCGATCTGTAATTTGTAAAATTTAGTTGTTATTATTATTATTATTATTATTATTATTATTATTATTATTATTATTATTATTATTATTATTATTATTATATTTTTTTCTGTCACACACTTTTCTACATTATTATTATTATTATTGCAAGCCAAGCTGCAACCTTAGTTGGAAAAGGAGGGTGCTAAATCCTCTGAATAATTCGTGAATGTGACATTGTATTCTTATCTGCGGTAATTCGCTTCTTTTTCCCAAATCTGTGAAGGAAACAGTATTCTTGATTATTGATTTATGATACATTTTTATTCTCTCTCTCTCTCTCTCTCTCTCTCTCTCTCTCTCTCTCTCTCTCTCTCTCTCTCTCTCTCTCTCTCATGTTTAATTGTCATCAGATATTGTCAACAAAAACATAGATCAGAAAAAATTCACTTTCTAAAAGGAAGTTCTTCGATTGTTGCTTTTCCCAATCTCCATTATTTCAGATACACTGACAGGAAATTAACTTCTCGCGTCGCTTAAACAATAACCTCATTTGCATAATCAAATGATCCCTGAAACATAAAAAGGATCCTTTGTACTTAACTCGCCTTAATTGACATTGATTGATTATAATTAGTTAATGTAAATTTTTGACACGATAAAAAAAGGAATTACTTTTATTGCAAGAAGGATGAACTCAGATGTGATGTTATTTAATGTAGATTAAGTTAATCGCATGTAATTAATTTAATTTGAGATACCAAAACCTTCTTCTGTGATTAATTTTTATATTTTTTCTTATTAGTATTTACATACAGGTAATTATAGAATAAGTATTACTTTTATTTATTAAAAAGGTTTCAACGAATAGAAATCTATATTTGAAGACAGAAAATGAAGAACATAAAGTTTTTTATAGAATTTTTTTTTTTATTTCTACAAATTATATGACCTTCTAGGTAGAAAACGCCCCCGAAATAGTCTTCATACGCCAACACAAAAGGTTCATCAGCAGTACACCCAGCCCTTTTACACACACTACACCATTCGCCTCTGTTTTGCTCTTACGATCTTACTTTGAAGATATTGAGGCCCTATCTTTGCAGTATTTCCGAATTATGCATCTTTTCACTAAGACTCTGCACTGTCCTTGCACTGAGACTCTGGACTATCCTTGCACTGAGACTCTGGACTGTCCTTGCACTGAAACTCTGTACTGTCCTTGCACTGAGACTCAGGACTATCCTTGCATTGAAACTCCGGACTGTCCTTGCACTGAGACTCTGAACTATCCTTGCACTGGAACTCTGGACTGTCCTTGCACTGAAACTGGACTATCCCTGCACTGAGACTCTGAACTATCCTTGCACTGGAACTCTGGACTGTCCTTGCACTGAAACTGGACTATCCTTGCACTGAGACTCTGAACTATCCTTGCACTGGAACTCTGGACTGTCCTTGCACTGAGACTCAGGACTATCCTTGCATTGAAACTCCGGACTGTCCTTACACTGAGACTCTGAACTATCCTTGCACTGGAACTCTGGACTGTCCTTGCACTGAAACTCTGGACTGTCATTGCACTGAGACTGGACTATCCTTGCACTGAGACTTTGGACTATCCTTGCACTGAGACTCTGAACTATCCTTGCACTGAGACTCTGGACTGTCCTTGCACTGAGACTGGACTATCCTTGCACTGAGACTCCGGACTGTCCTTGCACTGAAACTCTGGACTGTCCCTGCACTGAGACTCTGGACTATCCTTGCACTAAGACTCTGGACTATCCTTGCACTGAGACTGGACTATCCTTGCACTGAGACTCCGGACTGTCCTTGCACTGAGACTCTGGACTATCCTTTTAACTGCGTCAACCATCTTATCACTCCTATGTAACTCCTTATGGACCACCATCTTGAGCAGTCTATCTCAACAGTGGTTCTGAATCAAATCAAGGTCCTGGCCATTGTGACCTCGTGGCTTTATTTCTGATCTCTCTCTCTCTCTCTCTCTCTCTCTCTCTCTCTCTCTCTCTCTCTCTCTCTCTCTCTCTCTTTGAATATATGCAGATGTACCGCAGAGGAGAAGAAAACACTGGTTTCATTATTTATACATTGTGTTAATTTCTTTATATATATATATATTATATATATATATATATATATATATATATATATATACATATAATACTGTATATATATATATATATATATATATATATATATATATATATATATATATATATATATATATATATATATACATACATGTGTGTGTGTGTATACACAATAACTGAAACGGATTATTCCATCACGGATAAAGATAAAATCATGTTATCGTTTTTCCAGTCTCTCTCAAGGGTCTCTGCAGTATTGTCTAAGTTTCCTTTGCTTGCGCGAAAAGAAAAGGGGGGGTAAAACAATCGGCTTAAAACGCGGAATGAAAAGGGGATGAAAAGGTGAGAATTCAAATCTGCCCCGAGAAAGTAATTGCGAAATCGCCAGCGGCTGCCAAAAGCTGCCTTCGTGCAGGGACTGAAACGAGGTGGAATAAAGATTCTCGATGCTTCTGAGATTTCCTTCCGTTTGAAATTCTATTCGGTTATGAAAGCACCTATTGTTGGTTTCGCGTGTATTTGAGGTTTAAAAGATATGAATGGAAAATATTCGTTTATAAATGTTATTTGTGACTGGTCCGTTGGGTATCTTGAGAACTATCACGGGGATTACTTTAGGCATTCCTAAAGTTTCTTTGCGGCGTCCCTTAGGCCCCTGGCTGCAACCCCTTTCATTCCTTTTACTGTGCCTCCATCCATATTACCTTTCTTCCATCTTGCTATCCTTAACCCTCTCCTAACAATTATTTCATAGTGCAACTGCGAGGTTTTCCTCCTGTTACACCTTTCAGACCTACCTGCTGTCAATTTCCTTTCCATCGTTGAATGACCTCGTAGGTCCCCAGTACTTGGCCTTTGGCCTAAACTCTGTATTCCATTCCATTCCATCTTGAGACAGAGCCTGAAAGAGTCTTATATTGTTCGTTGGGGAAAGTTTTTAATCACGTGTGAGGTTTTTCCCGCAAGAATAATTAATGTCGGTTGGCATTAATTATTCTTGCAGGAAAAATGAGTATAGTCTATGATTCCTATGATTCATGACCCATGAATATTTACTGTGGGTAACTGCACTAAAAATAGTTGTTATAATTCGAGTGCTTTCTTTTCAAGAGTAGAAAGCTTCGGTATTTGCACGTTTTAAGTCGAAAATGTAGTAGTACTCAGTTCACCATCGTCAAATGCATAGGTGTACATCTTGACTGTGTAGTGTTGAAATGCAGCCTCTCTCTCTCTCTCTCTCTCTCTCTCTCTCTCTCTCTCTCTCTCTCTCTCTCTCTCTCTCTCTCTCTCTCTTTAAAGATAGAATGTACATTTTTTTGTTTTATACGTTTTCTCTCTGTTCTCTCTCTCTCTCTCTCTCTCTCTCTCTCTCTCTCTCTCTCTCTCTCTCTCTCAGTGGTGTGCATTTTAGTTATATATGTTTTTATTCCCTCTCTCTCTCTCTCTCTCTCTCTCTCTCTCTCCTCAGTAGTGTACATTTTTGTTTTTATGTTTTTCTATGTCTTCTCTCTCTCTCTCTCTCTCTCTCTCTCTCTCTCTCTCTCTCTCTCTCTCTCTCTCTCTCAGTAGTGTACATTTTTTGTTTTATATGTTTTTATTCTCTCTCTCTCTCTCTCTCTCTCTCTCTCTCTCTCTCTCTCTCTCTCTCTCTCTCTCTCTAGTAGTGTACATTTTTGTTTTATATGTTTTTTTCTCTTTCTCTCTCTCTCTCTCTCTCTCTCTCTCTCTCTCTCTCTCTCTCTCTCTCAGTAGTGTACATTTTTGTTTTATATGTTTTTACCTCTCTCTCTCTCTCTCTCTCTCTCTCTCTCTCTCTCTCTCTCTCTCTCTCTCTCTCTCTCTCTCTCTCAGTCAGTAGTGTACATTTTTGTTTTATACGTTTTAATCTCTCTCTCTCTCTCTCTCTCTCTCTCTCTCTCTCTCTCTCTCTCTCTTCTGTATTCTCAGTAGTGTACATTTTTTGTTTTATACGTTTTATTCTCTCTCTGATTCTCTCTCTCTCTCTCTCTCTTCTCTCTCTCTCTCTCTCTCTCTCTTCTCTATAAGTGGTGTGCTTTTTTAGTTATATATGTTTTTTTTATTCTCTCTCTCTCTCTCTCTCTCTCTCTCTCTCTCTCTCTCTCTCTCTCTCTCTCTCAGTGGTGTGCATTTTTTGTTTTATATGTTTTTATTCTCTCTCTCTCTCTCTCTCTCTCTCTCTCTCTCTCTCTCTCTCTCTCTCTCTCTCTCTCTCTCAGTAGTGTACATTTTTGTTTTATATTGTTTATTCTTTTCTCTCTCTCTCTCTCTCTCTCTCTCTCTCTCTCTCTCTCTCTCTCTCTCTCTCTCTCCATTAGTTTACATTTTTGTTTTATATTTTTTTATTCCATCTCTCTCTCTCTCTCTCTCTCTCTCTCTCTCTCTCTCTCTCTCTCTCTCTCTCTCTCTCTCTCCACACTTCACAAATTGGTTCCTTGAAGTTCTTAACAAGACCGTTGCGAATGTCGAGTGATAAAAATGCTGTTAAGGAGAAAGCGGATCTTCGTTGTCAACAGCAAACTTTTTATTTTATTTTTTTTTAACCTCTCGACATCTTTTCGGTATATTTGTCTCTCCGAGAGTCTCTAGAAGATATGTTTAAGTTGAAAACTTTCGTTGTTAACCCTCGTTATTTCGATTCTATTGGGCGTTTCTTAGCTTTGAATTATACTTAAGTTTTTTTTTTTTCTGGTGTGGTTTCTCGATCATTTGCAGCGTTGTAGTTCTCGAGACTTTTGTTTTCAATCTTCGTCATTCTTCTTTGGTTAAAGTTATAAAAGAAGAACATCTCTTTTTCCTTGGTATTATGCGGATGAGCGGGCCAATCCTTTAATGCTGTTTATTAGCGAGAAAATCAAACCATCTTTGCTTTTACTGAAAATTTTTATGGCACTCTTCAAGGGAAGTAGGACGTAACAGAATATGTTGAAGGATATTTCTTGTTATGTTTTCTCTAACCAAACCAGAGAGAGAGAGAGAGAGAGAGAGAGAGAGAGAGAGAGAGAGAGAGAGAGAGAGAGAGAGAGAGAATCGAGCGTGTTTATGATATCTGTTCTTGCAATGTACATTTTACCACTTTGCCAAACTGCTCCCAAATCCTCATTAATAAATCGTGCTAGTGCCTTAGGTAACATTGCAAACTCAAACACATTTATCATTTTTATTCCAGGGCTGCGGTGATATACTGATGCTTCCTGACACAGATTCCAAACTTCTCTTTTTTTCTTTTTTATTTATCTTTTTGCATTTTTCCAATAAAGATACTGTTTTTTTTGCATTTTTTCCAATAAAGATAATGGATTTTTTGAATTTTTCCCATAAAGATAATTTTTTTTTTTTTGCATTTTTCCAATAAAGATAATAGATTTTTTTAATTTTTCCAATAAAGATAATGACTTTACTGACACCGATTCCTTTTTTTTCTTTTTGCATTTCAATAAAGATTTTTTTTTTTGCATTTTTCCAATAAAGATAATGGCTTTACTGACACCGATTCCAAACTTCTTTGTTAATTTTTTTTTAATTTTTCCAATAAAGATAATGGCTTTACTGTCAAAGGCATAACACAGATCAGAAAAGATATTGGTATCTCTCCTCCTTCGTCACACAAATACTCTGCTATGCAGACCTGTAGTCAGCATCTGTTACGATGTGTATTTGACACCTGATCCATCACTTTTACTCTGGACGTTTTAGCTGTTCCGTGATTCTGGAATGATGGATAAGAGGTGATAAAACACCAAGTAATATTCCAGTCTTTGTTCTGTTTTTAGTTTTCTGTAAAGGAAAACTATTGTGCCGGCTTTGTCTGTCCGTCCGCACTTTTTTCTGTCCGCCGTCATATTTTAAAAACTACTGAGGTTAGAGGGCTGCAAATTGGTATGTTGATCATCCACCATCCAATCATCAAACATACCAAATTGCAGTCCTCTAACCTCAGTAGTTTTTATTTTATTTATTAAGGCTAAATTCAGCCATAATCGTGCTTCTGGCAACGATATAGGGTCGGCCACCAACGGGCCGTGGTTAAAATTCCATGGGCCGCGCCTCATACAACATTATACCGAGACCACCGAAAGATAGATCTGTTTTCGGTGACGTTGATTAGACGCCGTGGCGGCTGTACAGAAAACTCGATTGAGCCGAAGAAACTTCGGCACATTTTTTACTGGTTTATTTTAAAAAACAGTAAATATGACGACTAGAATGATGAATATTCTAGTTCGAAAAATGAACATTTTCTCTTAGTTTGGGACAAATTTTGGGGGGCATTATATTTTGTTGACTTATCTTAATGATTTCTTAAGAGAGTTTAAAATGCCATGTAACGACGAGAATGGAAGGGGAAAAATAGCATACTTAGCCTTAGCAAACAAGCACATTCCCGAGACAATGTGGATGTCATTGGGACATTGAAAAGAAGTCATTAAGTCTTGAAAAGGTGAAATTAACCCCTTTTCTCTCTCTCTCTCTCTCTCTCTCTCTCTCTCTCTCTCTCATAAATTGTTCGCCCACACATTCTCATAAGTGTTTCTCTCTCTCTCTCTCTCTCTCTCTCTCTCTCTCTCTCTCTCTCTCTCTCTCTCTCTCTCTCTCATAAAATTGTTCACCCATACATTCTCATAAGTGTTTTCTCTCTCTCTCTCTCTCTCTCTCTCTCTCTCTCTCTCTCTCTCTCTCTCTCTCTCACACACACACACCATTGTTTTATCTCTCTCTCTCTCTCTCTCTCTCTCTCTCTCATAAAATTGCTCACTCACATACTCATAACATTGTTCTCTCTCTCTCTCTCTCTCTCTCTCTCTCTCTCTCTCTCTCTCTCTCTCTCTCTCTCTCTCTCACCATTCTTATCAAACATTACGGGTGCAGCTTCCTTCGTGGATGGGGCTTGTCACTATGCCTCTTCGAACTACCTCGTTCATTTCGCTAAAATTCCTCAAGAACTCACCCACAAAGCAAGCGCAAATTCAATCATAGGAAGATAAACCATCATCGAACTTCACGCTCTCCAACTTCCCTCCCGAACCAAACCAGTTAGTGACGTCTGCTCATCGGATAATGGAAATTAGCGAACTCGCCTCGCCCTCTGGATAGTGTTTCTGACGAAGGCAGCAGTAATTTGATGCTCATCCTAATTCAGTAGGTGGTGTTATTTTCAGAAGGCTGTTTCCAGTGTATTGCGTTTGCTGGAATATTGTTCATGTTGATATTCGCTTCGGTAGTTGCTAGAATGTTGTTGGATTCTTGACATGCAAGATGGTATAATTTCCAGAAGACTGTCTTCAGTGGACTGCGTCTGTTGAAACACTCTAATTTTTAATATTCGCTCTGATAGGTGTTATAATCTTTCATTAAATTATTGATATCTTTCAATAAAATAAAAATTATAAGTATAAAGGTTAGCACAAAGATCAGTCAATAATAAAAATAATAATAGATAGGAAAGAAAATAATGGTAATATTGTTAAGAATCTTAATGATCACTTGACCTATGTTATTTTAATGAGTTAAATCTTTTATATCAAATAAGTAATTTTTTGTTGTTCAAATCTCAACAAGCAGCCGTTTCAAGCATTCCGTATATAAAGAGGCTGGAAATGTGTCAATTCAGTATCACTGCATTTTCAGAAAACTGTCTGGAGTGCAATGCGTTTGCTGGAATATTTTCATTGTTAATATTTGCTTTGGTAGTTTCTAGAATGTTTTTGATTCTTGACAAACAGTCTTTTCAAGAGGTTAACCGTTTCAAGCGTTCCATATATAAAGAGGCTGAAAGTGTGTTAATTCAGTATTAAACTGTTTCCTGGGAACAATGACAATTTTCTTTTAGTGATACTTGCCATGACTTAAAGACACCAGACCCGGAACCAAGGAAGGCCTGCGCATGCAACACACGTCGCAGGTCACAACAGAAACGAATCCATCAACGACAAAGAATGCTTGCGCATGCAATTGCAATATACCAGGTTGCAGATCTTCGATGACATCTGATAGGCGAACCTTCCCCCGAGGCAAAAGTGGAGATTGGTGCAAACTCCATTTTCAGTTTATTTCATTTTTCCTTTTGGATTTCTTATTCGATCCTGATTCATTTTGTTTTCGAGCTGACCTTTCCGCTTCCATATACTTCGCAGGATTGAACTTTCAGTCAGTTGCCATTCTTTCGCTGCTCTTGCATGACGGGGTTTTTGTGAAGAGACTTGTTCCTCCCAAATATTGTACATGGCATGTTCAATCAAAAATGGTTTTGTACGGAGCGGACGTAGTGACAAGCCTCTCTCTCTCTCTCTCTCTCTCTCTCTCTCTCTCTCTCTCTCTCTCTCTCTCTCTCTCTCTCATATATATATATATATATATATATATATATATATATATATATATATATATATATATATATATATATATATATATGTGTGTGTGTGTGTGTGTGTGTATACATTCATACATACATACATACATTTCTTTTCTCATTACAGTACTTTCAAAAGAATCGTGATTACTTTGCAACTTCAAAAGACTTGTTAGATATGCAAATGAAATCATTGTTAACGGAGGTCTGGACTGCAAAATTCAACTTGGTATTTTCCTTCATTTTTTGTCGACTGTACTTTTTTTAGGTGAAGTTTTTCTTGAATGTTAGCTAGCTATCTCATTGTTTTCCAAGTATTTTCTCTTTTTTTAATTATTGTAAATTTCTCGTTAATTTTCAGAGGATCATCATCTTTTTCATTCGTCTCTTTCCCAAAATCAACTTATACATACATGTATATATATATAATTGTATGTGTATGTATATATATATATATCCCTTTTCTTTAATTGCTGTTTTAATCTGTCTGTAGTTTGATTTGACTTTTTAAGGTGATTTTGGTTCAAATATATATATTTCTCGATATTACGGTTAAGAGTTCAATGCTTTTGTAAAGCGAAACTGAAACTGAATGCGATCAAATCCTGGCGTTTCTTTCCGTGGAGAGGAAGAAGTTTCATCACCCTGCGAAAGTCTTTCTATTCTAGACGGAAAACTGTTATTGTTTTTGACGTACCCATCCGAGAGAAGGGAATGGGTTTTCACAGTCAATATTCTTCAGCATAATTCTAACCGCTAGGGAGAGTTAACAAATTAGATACATGCTTCCTGAAGCAAGCTCTCTCTCTCTCTCTCTCTCTCTCTCTCTCTCTCTCTCTCTCTCTCTCTCCCTCTCTCTCTCTCTCTCTCTCTCTCTCTCTCAAAACTTCTCTCTGGGAACACATTGTTAATTACCCCTCTCTCTCTCTCTCTCTCTCTCTCTCTCTCTCTCTCTCTCTCTCTCTCTCTCTCTCTCTCTCTCAACTTATATTGTACTAGGGAAGCAAGGTATCACTACTCTCTCTCTCTCTCTCTCTAACTCGATACATGCTTCGGAAACAAGCTGTCAGTTACCCCTCTCTCTCTCTCTCTCTCTCTCTCTCTCTCTCTCTCTCTCTCTCTCTCTCTCTCTCTCTCTCACCTGAATAGATTAATTTTTCTCCACAACAGGTGAAAAGACGACCATAAATCGTTCATAAAGGCCGGGGCGAAATTGGAAATTATGTTCTCTTGTCGGGGGCTGGAGGCGTTCTTTGTGGCCTGATGCAGCGATGGAAATAAAGTCTATGTATCATACATAACTCCGGCGGGGAATACATTCTCATTCCTCGCTTTCATTTCATTTTGAAGTTTCAGTAATGTAATGTAAGATAACTAGGTGAATTAGTCATAACATATGCGAAATAGGGTTGTGAATTGATTTTTTGGGCTCATAACATTGAACGAGTTTGGTCAAAGATGATATTGTTATAATTTCTAGATTTATTTTGTTTCCCCAAGGCCGTAGGGGGGGGGGGGTTAGTGCCGTCAGTGTACCTCATGCGGTGCACTGTAGGCATTTCTCAAGGTTCTTTGTAGCATGCCTTCGGCCCCTAGCTGCAACCCCTTTCGTTTCTTTTACTCTACCTCCTTTCATATTCTTTTTCTTCCAACTTACTTTCCACCCTCTCCTAATAATTGATTCATAATGCAACTGCTTTGAGGTTTTCCTCCTGTTACACCTTTCAAGCCTTTTAGTGTCAGTTTCCGTTTCAGCGCTGAATGACCTCATAGGTCCCAATGCTTCTCCTTGTGCGTAAATGCTATATTCAATTCAATTCAATTTTGTTTCCCCAAAGCGTCGTGAATAGACTTTTTGATGCACAGAGGTTAACGAATTTGGTCAGAGAATGATCCTCGTAATTTCTTGATTTATTGTGAAGGTTTCATGTTTGAGAAATGAATGGAGGATTATACTAGTGGTTCATTTTTCCCCATTGTCAAGGTCTGTGACATAAAAATCTTACAAACTGCAAATCAAGGACAGGTTGCAATTTTTGTTTATTTATGTAACTAATCGTTTACTTGATTATTTGTATAATACTAATTTCAGAGTATTCAAACACAAACACACACACATTTTATATATACATACATATCTATATATATATATATATATGTATATATATATGTATATATATATATATATATAATATAATATATATATATATATATATATATATATATATATATATATATATATATATATATATATATATATAGAGAGAGAGAGAGAGAGAGAGAGAGAGAGAGAGAGAGAGAGGATTACATACACAGATAGATACTGTTGGGAAAGATAATTTTCATTAAAAAACTTTTTTATGATCTTTTATACTAATTTTCGTATTACAAATCCGAATGCATGATTACTTACCAGGATTATATATGTATATATATATATATATATATATATATATATATATATATATATATATATATGTATATATATATATGTATGTATTATATATATATACATATATATATATACATATACATGCATATTTATTTACATCTACCACATTATCATCTAATCATTTTTTGTTTCACTTGCTTATTGAACCTTAATAGGAGAATGCTTAAAAAAAAAATAACTCCAACAAAACTCCAACAAAAAGTTGGTGATAAAAACTTTTAGTTTTTCAAAGTTTTTTTTTTTTTTTTGCAGTATTGGAAACACGCACTGCTACCCGAACCAACTGAAAAAAAATTGTTTTCGATGCGATATATTCTTTTGGAATTTCTCAGTGGAAGAAAAGTTTAATGATGTCACGTGTAGGTGTTTCTGTATTAATAATTAACGCGTTATCAACATTTCTATCTTACTATAACAGTTCTTTGGAGGGATGGCTAGAGCTCTGGGCTAGCACGCTGTTGGCCCAGCGTTCGAGTCTCCGTCCGGCCAATGAAGAATTAGAGGAATTTATTTCTGGTGATAGAAATTCATTTCTCGTCATAATGTGGTTCGGATTCCACAATAAGCTGTAGGCCCCGTTGCTAGGTAGCCAATTGGCTCTTAGCCACGTAAAATAAGTCTAATCCTTCGGGCCAGCCCTAGGACAGCTGTTAATCAGCTCAGTGGTCTGGTTACACTAAGATATATTTAACTTTTTTCACTAATTAACAACAATAGCAAAAAAAGTCTTAAACTAAGAAATTGTAGATAAATTTAGTTATCTTTTTTTTTGGCTCATACAGTCATTTTTAATTTTCTGTAATAGAAAACTATTTTGCCAGCTTTATCTGTCCGTCCGCACTTTTTCTGTCTGTCCTCAGATCATAAAATATACTGAGGCTAGAGGGCTGCAAATTGTAATGTTGATCATCCACCCTCCAATCATCAAACATACGAAATTGCAGCCCTCTAGTCTCAGTGGTTTTGATTTTATTTAAGGTTAAAGTTTAACCATAATCGTGCTTTTGGCAATGATATAGGATAGGCCACTACCGGGCCTTGGTTAAAGTTTCATGGGCCACGGCTCATACGGCATTTTACCGAGACCACCGAAAGATAAATCTATTTTCGGTGGCGTTGATTATACGCTGTAGCGACTGCACAGAAAACTCGATTGCGCCGAATATTCTCAGTGATTCTTACGTTTATAGTGGATTAGCTTTTGTTACAGCATATAAACAAGAAAGTAGTTTTTAATCTAACACTGTCTTTGATCAGTATTTTGTCCAGGTCAGTGAACTGTGTTCTCTGTCTCTCTCTCTCTCTCTCTCTCTCTCTCTCTCTCTCTCTCTCTCTCTCTCTCTTTACAAATAGGAAAACAAAAGCATAGCTTCTAATCTGAAACACTTGTAAGCCAGGTCATTGAACTGTGTTTGTTTTCTAGAATCACGTTCTCTCTCTCTCTCTCTCTCTCTCTCTCTCTCTCTCTCTCTCTCTCTCTCTCTCTCTCTCTCTCTCTCTCTCCAAGTAGGAAAACAGAAATATAGATTCTAATCCAAAAGTCCTCGACCAATTGTAGGCCAGGTCAGTGAACCATGTTTTCTAAAGTCTCTCTCTCTCTCTCTCTCTCTCTCTCTCTCTCTTCTCTCTCTCTCTCTCTCTCTCTCTCTCTCTCTCTCTCTCTCTCAACAAATATGAAAACAAAAGCATAGCCTCTAATCTAGAACAGCTATCCATCATAAATAGGCCGGGCCAGCGAACCGTGTTTCCAGTCCTTATGTATTTTGCGCTGTTGTGTTCAAAACATGTAAGCAGCTTTACTTTGTTAGTGTTATTGAGTGTTAGTATCCTTAGGCTTCTGTTAAGGTGTTCAATCGCTTGTTATTGCGAGAGAGGCAGAGGTGGTCCATTCTTCTTCACGGTGCAATCGTGGTGAAACTGTTTTTTGCTGTTTAAACTGGTTTTCATTTGCATATTCATGATCAGGTTGCAAGTTACTCGTGGATTTGACTGATGCGTTTTTTAGAGTGTGTTTCCAGAATTTCATTCTCTCTCTCTCTCTCTCTCTCTCTCTCTCTCTCTCTCTCTCTCTCTCTATTCTCTCTTTTATATTATATATAAATACAGTATATATATATATATATATATATATATATATATATATATATATATATATATATATATATATATATATATATATATATATATATATATATATATATATATAAATTATATATATATATATATATATATATATATATATAAATTATATATATATATATATATATATATATATATATATATATATATATACTGTATATATATATATGTATATATATATATATATATATTTATATATATATATACATATATATATACATACATACATACCCCTAGATGTATTCTTCGTACGAAGAGTTTACGTAACTTTCATGAATTAAGTTACAGAGACGAAATACGCTAACGTTATTTTATTGCACGGGTAATGAAAATGCGCTACATCTATGCCCAAAAACATGCCCTTCTTGCTCTCCAATTCACTCAACGATGCCCCCTCCAGAAGCAATATTCCTGCTCGACTCAGTTGAGGACCGTCGAATTGACTACTGTACCATCACAGAAAAATAAAAATTCCATCTAAACATTGTACTTGTTTAGCTAAACTCGTTTAGTTATTTTTGTGAAGGGGTTTTCCAACCGACTGTTTGGTCAGAGAATGATTGGCAAACAGTTGAGAGGGTTTGTAGGAGGTTTTCCTGTATTATATTGTATGTCATTTTATATTGATTTACAGGAACTTTTATGTAAAGAACTGACATAGGTTTTTTTTACCCTGAGATATTGATTTACAGGTACTTTTCTGTCAAGAACTGATATGGGTTGTTTTACCCCGAGGTACGCATCGTTTATTTACTAGAATTTATTTGGGAAAACTGAAAGACTTCATTGAATCTAAACCGACTGAAAGATCGTGGAAGATATTTTACACTTTCAGAAATTTAATTTTGGCATATGAAATATTATTAGAGGGGAAACCGTATACGACACTAAGATTTATTGCTTGATATTTTACGGTTTTCCAGTCTATGATATTTTTAGAAATACTTTCTTTCCTCTATAATATTTGGACATAATGACTGCCTTTCATAATTTCTTTACAGAAGGGAGTAAAGGTATCTTTCATAATTGAGTCCAAAAATTCTTATGTAGACGGTAGAAATTTTTTAAAGGAAGTAAGAAAATTGAGATAGGTTGGATTTTCAACCTCATACTCTTTCTTCAAGAAGTCGAGTATTTTGCTGGTCAGCTACCAAAGCCGTCGAGAGGAAACACGCGCTCGCGCGCACGCACACACACACACACACACACACCATGTATAAAAACATACATACATATACATATATATATATAATACACGACACACATCTCACACTTTCCAGACTCACAAAACGATAACATCTAATATCGCAATCGCCTTTAATATCACGCAAAAAAAAACGAAACAAAACAAAGGAGAGAAGAGATGATTAACGAGTGAAAATAACGAGCTAATCCCTCTTGTGTTACGAGAGAGAGAGAGAGAGAGAGAGAGAGAGAGAGAGAGAGAGAGAGAGAGAGAGAAATATCCCATTTGCAGTTCTATTTCCTCCGCCATCAGATATGACTGCACGTCATCTCGCCGGAGGAGAAGATTAAATAAGGTTTAGGCTACCCCCGGCTAATTCTTTCCTCGCATCTGATAAAAACGACTATTCTATTCCATTACGGAGGTCTCTGGGGAGACGAGGACTGAATGCGCTGCTTATATTTTGTTCCTGTCCGTGATTCAAGTCTTGGACCGAGCAGTCGTTCTCCCGTAGGCATTACTTAAGGTTCTTTGCAGCGACCTTTCGGCTCCTAGCTGCTGCGACCTCTTTCATTCCTTTGACCGTACCTCCGTTCATATTCGCTTTCTTCCGTCTTACTTTCCAACCTCTCCTTGACAATTTTTTTCGTAGTGCAACTGTGAGGTTTTTTCCTCCTGTTACACCTCTCAGATCTTTCTGCTGTCAATAATATTCAATAAAACCTGTTTAAAAGAGGGTCTGCTGCTAAATAATAATAATAATAATAATAATAATAATAATAATAATAATAATAATAATAATAACAACAATAATACTAATAATAATAATAATAATAATAATAATAATAATAATGATGATGATGATGATGATGATATTATTATTATTATTATTATTATTATAGTAGTGAAGTGTTCAGATGAAGGAAATAATAATAATAATAATAATAATAATAATAATATTATTATTATTATTATTATTATTATTATTATTATTATTATTATTATTATTATTATTATTTTAATCAGACACAAGCAAAGCGGACCATAAACTGGATTCTTGCAAGAAGCAATTACCTCAACTGACTTCGTCAAGACAAAACTCTTAGGAAAAATTGAGTGCCCTCATGGCTTGCCGGCTCTCGCCCAATTCCAGTGTCAACCAATTTATTACCCATCTTTTTCGCCCATACCTTTTTTGACGCTGTAGGTCAACCACAATATTCGGGTCCTTAAAAGAGATATGACCTCCATCCTTCTCAACTCCTACCGTGGCCTTGTGTCGAGGTCCTATTCCTCATCTGTATTGGCTGAGGGTGCTTGAGAGAATTTATTGTGGCTTGGTGAATGTGGTGACATTCTCTTTTTTTATTTAATCTCTCTCTCTCTCTCTCTCTCTCTCTCTCTCTCTCTCTCTCTCTCTCTCTCTCTCTCTCTCTCTCTGTGTTGATATCGACGGTGAACTCGTTTGTGAGAATAATTAAGATTTATTGGCATGAATTTTATTTTCCTGTATAATATATATATATATATATATATATATATATATATATATATAATTATATATATATATATATATATATATATATATATATATATATATATATATATATATATATATATATATATATACAGTATATCATATATACTGTATAAATGTGTGTGTATCTATGATCCCTATAAATACATGCATAGAAGTATCTTCGACCATTTTCTACAAAATACTAAAATACTTTTACGTACCCGGCGCACCTGTATGCATTTTTATTTCAATAAATTTGATTCCTTTTAAAACCCCACCATCATCCCTCCATAATTCCGTTGAATATTCCTATAAACCATTTAACAAAACCTCATAGTTAAAGCTGCCCCTCGGCACCAGACGTTCCTCCTCCAGGGTCTCTCGTACCCCAACGTCCCGGGCCAATCTCCCGGCACTCAACAAGTGAAGGCCCGAAATGAGAAAGCTCAAGGGTGACCTTGACCCCTCTTCCAATGGCGCTGTCTCGAAGATGGCAGTCCTCAGTCCTCGGCTCCCCCTCTTATTCCTGGTGATGGATTGTGGGGCCATGTGGGGCCTCTTTATGATATTGGTGGTCTGCTGGGTTCGTTTCGAAGGGTGTGTCATTCCAGTTTTCCAGTTTGTTTTGGATGTTCTTTATTTTTATTATTATTATTATTATTATTATTATTATTATTATTATTATTATTATTATTTTTTTTTTTTTTTTTTTTCCTCGTGGGTTATTTTTTTTTTATCCGTGGAGCTCTTTTTTGATATTCGCTTATACGTTCGTGTTCTATTGATCTGGCTTTTTTTTTTATTTTTTTTAAATATTTCTCATGGGAGGTTCTCTTTGCATTTGGTTCAAATTGACCCTTGTTCATTTTTTAGTTTTCTGGAAAAGAATACTATTGTGCCGGCTTTGTCTGTCCGTCCGCCCTCAGGTCTTAAAAACTACTGAGGCTAGAGGGCTGCAAATTGGTATGTTGATCAGCTACCCTCCAATCATCAAACATACCAAATTGCAACCCTCTAGTCTCAGCAGTTTTTATTTTATTTAAAGTTAAAGTTATCCATGATCGTGCTTCTGACAACGATATAGGACAGGCCACCATCGGGCCATGGTTAAAGTTTCATGGGTCGCGCCCCATACAACATTACACCGAGACCACCGAAAGATAGATCTATTTTCGGTGCCGTTTATTATACGCCGTGGCGGCTGTACAGAAAACTCGATTGCGCCGAAGAGACTTCGACGCATTTTTGACTTGTGTACTTTGAATATTGTTGCAGATGTTTTCTTACTTTTTTTTCAAAACTAGTACAGATTGAAAAACTGTTTCTAAGTATGTATAAGTGTATTATTTGAAGACGTTACGTCCATAAATACATTTGTTTTAGCACTATGGGTATGAAATGGAATGGGGATACGAA